>NW_028078933.1:0-1081 GCF_014824575.4 Sturnira hondurensis
CAAGGCACGGCACTTGGACCAGATCACTCGCTGCTTAGCGCCAGTCACACTCGGAAGCTCCGCCCCTCCTGGGGATTGTTCTGCCCTCGGATCCTCCCCATTCACATGGGACCGCCTCCTCAGGGAGTATCCTCTATCCTCTGGTATTGCATGCTGGATATCCCCAAAGGAATGCAAAGGCAGAGAGTTCCTAAGTTGTTTAACTATTTTTGAACCTAAAATTGGTTACTTAGGCTAACCGCAACCGATGTAACTTTAGAGACAGTGAGTGAATGTATTGTATGTCAAAATTTCTCTGGGTAATCTATGACTTGTGATAAGCACTTATATTTATAACCCCATGGCTCCTTACTAAATATATATTCATTTCACAGATTATACATAAGTATCTGTTTATTTGAACTGGTTTTATAGTTAAGGCCTCAGAGAACAAATACTAAGATTTATAGATAAATCTCTCCCATACCCACACACAGACACACATACAACCTCCATCCTTTCTGCTTTTCCATGCCAAAGCAGAAAGGAGAGAAAAGAAGCAGAAGGAGAGGAAGAGGAAGAAGGAGAAGAAGAACCAACAGAGGGAAAATGGTGATGCTGCTGGAGTAAGAGAGAAAGGATTATGCCCTGTAACTCAGTGGATTGAGCTCGGGCCTGCAAACCACATGATTGCGGTTCGATTCCCAGTCAGGGCACATGCCTGGGTTGCGGGCCAGTTCCCAGCGGGACACTCACACGAGGCAACTGTGCATTGGTATTTCTCTCCTTCTCTCCTTCCCTTCCCCTCTAAAGATAAATAAATAAAATCTTTCAAAAAAGAGTGATTTGTGAGGACTCTGACCTTAAAAAAGAGAGAGAGAGAAAGGATCACAAGAGCAGAGATTAGCAGCCTCTGTCACAGCGTGATTGTGTGGCTTCTCTGCCCTCAACCCCAAGTTTGCCATTGGTCAGAACCAGGGTTAAGGCTTTTCCAGGCAAGTACGTCAGAGGGAAAAGAGCAAAGGGAGTCGATGACGTAGCCAAGGGAATGGTGGTAATCATCAACCATGGGCTTCAAGTCCAGATAGACAATCACTGAGGT
>NW_028078934.1:0-2830 GCF_014824575.4 Sturnira hondurensis
GATTTTCGTAATAACACGTGTTTATAATGGTTTTCCATTTTAATTTGCATTCCCATACAAACAATACTTTAATAATAATTTTATGTGCTTTTCTCAAGTGAATTTCCTCAAGCAGAAATTCTGCACTGAAAGGCACATGGATTACTAATTTTAATATTCCCTGATATCTTGTCCTACAACAAAATGTATGTCTTTAAGTGTTCTAGTCCTATGACCTTACGTTGCGTTAGAGCAAGTTCTGTCTTTACTGTTCTTTAGCACATGGAACCATACACAGCTCTCAAATGCCCGGCTAATGCATGTTTTATTCTCGGTGTTCATGATACTTCTCAGGTCTGACATGAACTTCCCTCAGTACCTGCTCTTCAGGAGACAGCTGAGAGTTAACCTCTCCTTTCTGGAGCCAATTCTGAAGTACTGATTGGATTAAGTTCTTTCGTGTCCCTATAGTAACCTACCAAATTTTTAACAATACAAATGTTAAATGTCTCTTTTGCCTGGCAATGAATGTTTGCTGAATAAATGAAGAGCACAAACCACATTCTAGGAAAAGAATCTGCCCCTTCTGGACAATGCAGACAGACCCTAGACTTAATGCTTGACCATGACTGAGTAGGTATTAGATTATTGGGTAAGAAAAACAGAGAAGGTCAGAGAATACGTGCTCCTCCTTAATTAGTACAGAACATACTTAGAGTTTTGTAGGGTAGCAGAGAGAGAATAGGCTATGATATGATGTTAATGATCTTTGAACAAACTACAATTTTATAGCATTATCAATTGTGAAAGATTGAATTCAACTCATATATTATTTAAAATAGGCCATACTATTATTAGGATGCATTATATTTCATAATGAAAACTATTAACTCAGAACCCAGCACTGTAACTAGTATGAAACAAATAACAAATACTGGATTTTTGCCTGAATGATATTGTAGTAGAAAGTAATTATTTTGTAGCAACATATATACTGATTATGGATAAAGAAAGTTCAGTGTATTAATCTAGTTATATGAGAATTAGAAAGTCCTGAAAATTGTCTTATAATGTACTTGCTTATAAGCTATTTCTTATAACATACTTATAAGCTATTAGGGTGTTCTAGTCGGTCAGGGCACATACCTGGTTTGAGGATTCAGTTCCCAATAGTGCTGGATATATGGGTAGCAACCAACAAATGTGTCTCACATTGATGTTTCTCTCCCTCTCTAAAATCAATAAACATATTTTAAAAAAGAAGTTATATTAGTTCTTCATGATGTTGATATTATGGCAAAGTGAGATTAATTATATTGTATCCAGAAACACTTAATACTAGGCAACTCTGGAATGCTTACTGGACCTGTCAAAATCAATTCCCCTCGTTTCTCGTGAGCATTCGACCTGAGTAAAGGTTCCTGAGTTCTGGATAAGATGCATTTTTTAAAATTATCATGAGAGTGTCCATTGTGTGACAAGAACGACTGGAGCTGTAGAAGTATGCTTCCATATTTCTTTACTGCTCTCTCACATCTGTGAAGAGCAAGGGTTTTGTCACCAAAGTCACACATCTCAAATCTCCCAAACTGAAGCCTCGCACTTATTAACAGCATGCTCTCTAATGATCAATTTCCTCTCTCCATTTATACTTTTCACCTACAAAATGGAGAAAATTATACACAATGCCTTAGTTCTGAAATTAACTATCCATTGAATGGTCTAAAATATTGGCAATATTCTAAATAAATTGCAAAAAGCAAGTTTTATTTCTATACATTACTCCTTAAATCAGTGATTCAGTTGTTGTATCAATTAACATAGCACAATGAACTAAACAGGTGCTACCAGATTACACTAATAAAAGGAAAAAATAGAATACACTTCAAAAAAGTTGTATGCTACAGTTAAAAGCCATGTTGAGATAAGTTCAGCCTAAATTAATGTAACAAAATCCAGAAGGATAAGACAAAATATCAATGGACTAACCCCAGAAATTCCTGGTATCAGCTGCTTTCGAAATGGGAAAATAAAATCTGGAAATGTTTTGCAAGCATCGGCCAGTTCATGTCTCAATTTGTTTTTTTTTTAATATTGAACTTTCATGCATCTCAGCTGGGTCCCTTTGTTTTGTTCCTTGGCAGTATGAGCCAGAAATCGTGTGATTGCAAAAATATTACCCAGACTTAGGAATGCTTACCAATTTATCTCTGACAAAATATTCTTGAGAGAATCTGCACTACACAATGGTTTAAAAATATCATTTGTTTGCCCTGCTTCATTCTCCACTCTGCCCTCCCCATCACTATGTGGCATATTTTTCAATATTTTTTCAGCTTTAAGTTGCAATGAAAGTATGATTCACAGACCCTATTATCCAGTAGCATAATGGGTTTTAATCTATGACTTAGTGAACTATATAGCAGAAAACATGATGTTAAGAAAATTCCTCACAGCAGGGAGACCCCTTCTTCTGTTTACCTGTGCATTTATGTAACTAGTGTAGGTTATAAATGTCACAATTGTGTGCGTGTGTGTAATGCAGGTGTGCCTCTGTGTTTGTTTAAATTCTATTAATGGCTGACTCTTTCATCCTTTGCTTGATATCCCTTACATATGATGTACATTTTCACTCATAGCAGAATTCTGGACGCTGTCAATTTTAAATTTAAAAGTGTTTACCAAATGATGGAAGCATATGTTATGCAATGAGGTATGTGTTTCAGATACATTCAGATTGGAAGTTAGGTCACTGAGTTTTAATGCGACACAGTACAAGAAAATATTAATGTGGTTTCGGGTTTCATATTGCAACTAGTCTTTATGAAACTTCAACTTGTTATGTTCTAGA
>NW_028078935.1:0-583 GCF_014824575.4 Sturnira hondurensis
AGGGGGGAATAGAACAACTGTAATGGTATAATCAATAAACTATATTAAAAAATAATAATAAAAAAATAAAATCCACACTTTCCCTCTTGGCCTCAGCTCCAAAACTCACAAGCAGCAAGTTCGACTGGCCTCTGCTTTGAACAATGGACACATTGGCCCAGCTCTGGCTTCCTGGGCATGCAGCTAGGCAGTCACCCAGGGCCCTGCACTTAGAAAGGCCTCATGCTTGGGGTTTGAGGGTCCGTGGCTGCTGAGCCTTGAAATTCTTACCTATTTTGTCTTTGAATTTGTGTTTTCTAAGTGAATTCTGATGGGATAATAGCATGTGTGTTGGGGACTTTAGAGCCTCAGTTAAGCACAGTGCCACCTCCTGGGCCTCCCTGCCATCTTCAGAGAGGTTCTCAGGTGTCTGTTCCCCAGTGCCCTGGCACCCCAGGTCCTGCCCATTCTCCCCCTTCCTCTTCCCCCTTTTCCATCACAGCCACCCCCTGCCTGGGTGTTAGGTGGGGATGCCTGTGTGCTGCTGCCCTTAGGTGGGGCCTGGGCACAGGCACAGGGAAGGTGGGGATCAGGTATGTGCCCT
>NW_028078936.1:0-2157 GCF_014824575.4 Sturnira hondurensis
GAAAAAGCAATAAGTTTGGGGTGAAATGAAGAAGGACTAAAACAGGAAAAAAAGAAAGGAGAGGAACAGAGTACTGAAAGATACAGCAACAATAAAATTAAAAAATATATCCGATTACTAAAAAAAGTTTAAAAATAAAAGTAAAAAAACAAAAACAAAAACAACAAAAAAACCCAACAACTAAAACTCCTTCCTTGTTGGTTTCAAACTGTCCAACCCGGTTTTTCTGGTTTTCTTGGGACCCCTCTGTGGACTGGGTTGTAGGTCCAGGTGCACACCTGCCCACCAGCCAGGCTACCCGACTGGGGTGCAGGCGCCCGCCCACCTGACAGGCTGCCTTGGTCCCACGGGATCTGGTGCTGTCCTGTGGCTGGGTGAGAAGCAAGTCAAGCTGCCTTCACAGAACACCTCAGTCCACTTTCCAGTAAGAACTTCTCCAGAAAGCGTGTCTCTCAGCCCAGCCAAATCCCCAACCTGACTGGTTAGGACAATGCTCCTCTCAAATTTCTTGGGCTGGCAGGCTGGTGGGCTGGCGACCACAGAGATTGCAACTGAACATGGCCACCTGTCCTTGCCACCCTCCCTGCACACCTAAGCAGACAGGTCTCTGCCACCCAGCCCCTCCTAGATGGTGAGGGAGGGAGCCAGCTCTTCCAGGGACCCTGCAGCCGGCCCAATGCTCCACTGGGTGCTGGGCTCCCTATGAGTCCTCCATGGCACTGGCCACAGATGGAAGCCTCTACACCCCTAACACAGTTGCAGCGGCGGCTCTGAGGCGTTTTGGGCTGGCCCAGGCCAGCCGGTCCTGCCAATGCCGCTTTTGTCTTTACTCACAGGTGCTGGGCTCCCGCTGAGTCCTCTGTGGCAGACGCCCCTGTCACTGGGTGCAGGGGGAAGCCTCTGGGCCCCGACCGATGAGGCAGCCAAGGCTCCAAGGTCTTTATGCGCCGGCCAATGGCTGCCGTCATGCCGCAGCCTCCACCGCTGCCGCTGCCCTTGACTTTTCTCAGGGTTGCCAGGCTCCTGATGAGTTCTCCGTTGCAGACGCCCTTGTCGCTGGGCACAGAGGGAAGGAAGCCTCTGGGTTGCAACCGCTGCGGCAGCCTCGGCTCTGAGGGCTTTACGCTCTGGCTAATGGCTGCTGCTGGTCTGGCCGCCTCCGTCCTTACTCGCGTCCCTGAGACCCCAAGGACCTCTAGCTGTCTAGTTTGTCACTATCTCTGGTCTCTTATTTTCATAAATGCTGGGGAATTGTTGGTTGGGGAATTGATTGCGCTGTTCTTCTGTAAATCTGCCAGGATTTCCCCCCAAGTGTAGGAGAACTGCAGTTGCTCCGTCCTACTCTGCCGCCATTTTTGGGTGTGTTAGAATTTATTTATATATTTTTTTATTTTAATATAGTTTATTGATTATGCCATTACAGTTGTCCCATTTCCCCCTTTCACTCCCCCGATCCTGTACACCCCCCTACATTTCCCCGCTTTAGTTCATGTCCATGTGTCATATTTATAAGCTCTTTAGCTTCTATATTTCCCATACTATTCTTACCTTCTTCCTGTTTATTTTCTACCTACCATCTATGTTTCTTATTCTCTGTACCTTTTCCCTCTCTCTCCTCCTCCCACTCCTCTGTTGCTAACCCTCCATGTGATCTCCATTTCTGTGGCCTGTTCCTGTTCTAGTTGTTTGCTTAGTTTGTTTTTGTTTTTGTTTTTGGTGTGGTTGTTAATAACTGAGTTTGCTGTCATTTTACTGTACATGTTTTTTATCTTCTTTTTATTAATTAAGTCCCTTTAACATTTCATATAATAAGGGCTTGGTGATGATGAACTTCTTGAACTTGACCATATCTGAGAAGCACTTTATCTGCCCTTCCATTCTAAATGAAAGCTTTGCTGGATCTTGGATGTAGGTCTTCATCTTTAATGACTTGGGATACTTCTTTCCAGCCCCTTCTTGCCTGTAAGGTCTCTTTTGAGAAATCAGCTGACCGTCTATGGGAACTCCTCTGTAGGTAACTCTCTCCTTTTCTCTTGCTGCTTCTAGGATTCTCTCCTTCATTTTAATCTTGGCTAATGTAATTATAATGTGCTTTGGTGTGTTCCTCCTTGGGTCCAACTTCTTTGAGACTCTCTGAGATTCCTGGACTTCCTGAAA
>NW_028078937.1:0-520 GCF_014824575.4 Sturnira hondurensis
GTGAAACTTAAAAAATTCGAGTAATTTCTAGAACCAGGACCAGTTCTGACTTTAATGCTTTTTAAAAATTTGAGACCCTAAACTGGATCTTCTCAGCAATTTATGGTGAAGTTTTGACAATCACTCTATCTAAATCCCTGTGAGATAGCAAACAAAAAAAACCTCATCTTTTAAATACAGAAAGACATCGAGATAGAAAAAAAATATTAATGTTTAGTGAAAAATCTGTGATTTTTATAATTAAAAGAATGACCCAACCTATTCAATAGGCCTGTATTTGTCACAGTCTAATTAGTAATGGAGAATTCAAGAGTCTTCGGAACAAATGGGTGGGCTGGGATTGCGTTTGGGAAAAGTATGTAAGTCCAGGAAATTTGGTTCTCAGAAATACTGTGTTGCCGTAGATGTGATCGTGTGAGTAAAGTCGGGCACATTTAAGACAACGCTCTTTAATAAATTTCCAGGTACAGTGGGCAGTTCCTTCCAAGGAGATGTCGATCCCATTCTCCAACACCCACTA
>NW_028078938.1:0-1541 GCF_014824575.4 Sturnira hondurensis
AGTGTGCCACCGCTGTCAGCCCTCCACCACTGGGTTCGCCCCCTGGGGCCTGAGTGGTCTATCTCACTGCGCGTGAATGTGCGACCTTGGTCAGTCTGCCCCACACCCCGACTAGGTCCAGGCTGCCTGCGCTCCTCGATCTGTCCTTCCCGACCCTGCTCCGCTGCTGGCTCTGCCTCTCTTACCATCCCCGTTGAACGGTTCGTAGCTGTCGGACTTCCATATAATTTGGTTTTCTGGTCTCTGGGTGTGTCTTAGTTCTCCAAAACTTTTGTTGTATCCAAACTTGGTTGTGGGAGAAGGCACAGTGTTTCCACGTATGCCTTCATCTTGGTGGAAGTTCCCCTCCAGCATTTTTCCATCTCAGTTCACGTCCATGGGTTGTACGTATAAGTTCTTTGAGTTCTGTTTCCTATACTATTTTGACCTCTTTCCATCTATTTAACACCGACCAAGTATGCTTTTTTCTTCCCTATAACTTTTACCCCCATCCCTCCCCTCCCCCTCCCTATTGAAAACCCTTCATGTGATGTCCATTTCTCTGATTCTGTTCCTGTTCTAGTTGTTTGCTTAGTTTTTGTTTTCATTGTTTTTCTTTCTTTTATTTTTTTAGGTTCATTTGTTGATAGTTGTGAGTTTGTTGTCATTTTACTGTTCATATTTTTTATCTTCCTTTTCTTAGATAAGTTCCTTTAGCATTTCATATGATTCTGGCTTGGTGATGATGAACTCTTTTGACTTGACCTTGTTTGGAAAGCACTTCACCTGCCTTTCCATTCTAAATAGCTTTGCTAGATAGAGTATTCTTGGATGTAGGTCCTTCTTTCATGACTTCAAGTATTTCTTTCCAGTCCCTTTTTGTCTGTGAGACTTCTTTTGAGAAATCAGCTGATAGTCTTATGGGCACTCCTTTGTAGGTAATTGTCTCCTTTTCTCTTGACGCTTTTAAAATTGTCTTTTTTGTCTTTAATCTTGGGTAACTTAATGATGAGGTACCTTGGTCTGTTCCTCTTTGGGCTCAAATTCTTTGGGATTCTCTGGGCTTCCTGGACTTCCTGAAAGTCTATTTTCTTCACCAGATCAGGGAAGTTTCCTTCATTATTTGCTCAAATACGTTTTCAATTTCTTGCTGTTGTTCTTCTCCATCAGGCACCCCTACAAATCAGATTTTGGATTGTTTTAGGCTGTCCCAGAGATTCCTCAGCCTCTCTTCATTTTATTAGATTCTTGTTTATTCCTTCTGTTCTGGTTGAATGCTTATTTCTTCTTTTGTTGCAAATCATTGCTTTCTCTTCTGGTTTCCTTAGTGTCACTGTTGGCTCCCTGAATATTTTGCTTTATTTCACTTTGTGTATCTTTCATTTGTTCTTTCATTTTTGCACCAAGCTCAGTCAGTTCTGTGACCAGAACTAATTTTGATTACCAGAGCTTTAAATTCTCCATGAGATAGGTTGGCTATATCCTCCTTGCTTATCTCTCTTTTCTTTTTTTTTTAAATTTTGATTTCATATTTGTATTTATTTTTTAAAATTTATTTAATT
>NW_028078939.1:0-2255 GCF_014824575.4 Sturnira hondurensis
TATGTGTGGAAAATGTTGGAAAGCATTTAGGAGGTCTTCAAACTTGACACAAGCTCAGAAAATTCATACTGAAGAGAAGCCTTATGAATGCAGACAATGTGGCAAAGCCTTTAGGTGGTCCTCACAGCTTAGAAAACATCATACAATTCATACTGGAAGGAAGCCTTATGAATGTATACAATGTGGCAAAGCATTTGCACGGTCCTCAAACCTTAGGTGCCATCAGAGAGTTCATACTGGTGAGAAACCTTATGAATGTCCTCAATGTCGCAAAGCATTTAGGCATCAGTCAACACTTACTAAACATCAGAAAATTCATACTGGAGAGAAGCCTTATGAGTGTATACAATGTGGCAAAGCCTTTGGGCGTCAGTCAACACTTACTCAACATCAGAAAATTCATACTGCAGAGAAGCCTTATGAATGTACACAATGTGGCAAAGCTTTTGGGCGTCAGTCAACACTTACTCAACATCAGAGAATTCATACTGGAGTGAAGCCTTATGAATGTAATCAATGTGGCAATAGCTTTAGGGAGAGATCAGCACTTACTAAACATCAGAGAAGTCATACTGGAGATAAGCCTTATGCATGTGGACAATGTGGAAAAGCCTTTACTCAAGCTTCAAGCCTTACTCAACATCAGAAAATTCATACTGGAGAGAAGCGGTATGAATGTATTCAATGTGGCAAAGCCTTTTGGTGCCAGTCAACACTTACTCAACATCAGAGAATTCATACTGGAGAAAAGCCTTATGAATGTAATCAATGTGGCAAAAGCTTTAGGGAGGGATCAGCACTTACTAAACATCAGAGAATTCATACTGGAGAGAAGCCTTATGAATGTACACAATGTGGCAAAGCCTTTAGGGAGGGATCAGCACTTACTAAACATCAGAGAATTCATACTGGAGAAAAGCCTTATGAATGTAATCAATGTGGCAAAAGCTTTAGGGAGGGATCAACACTTACTAAACATCAGAGAATTCATACTGGAGAGAAGCCTTATGAATGTACACAATGTGGCAAAGCCTTTAGGGAGGGATCAGCACTTACTAAACATCAGAGAATTCATACTGGAGAAAAGCCTTATGAATGTAATCAATGTGGCAAAGGCTTTAGGGAGGGATCAGCACTTACTAAACATCAGAGAATTCATACTGGAGAGAAGCCTTATGAATGTACACAGTGTGGGACAGCCTTCAGGCAGATTTCGCACCTCACTGGACATATGAAAATTCACACTGAATAGAAACCTAGTGAATGTACTCAATGTGACAGTCTTTAGCTTGACCTCAACCCTTACTCAGCATCAGAAAATTCATATTGGAGAGAAGCCTTATATATGTGAAATATGTGGTAAAGCCTTTAACCTGTACTATAACCTTTTTAGGCTTCAAAATTTCATATATCAGAGTCACCTTGTACGTTTTGAGCACCTGATGAAACGTCTTTATAGCCCTCAAATCTTATGCAACAACAAATAATTCACTGCACATGTATGCTTTGTATATGCACCTTATGTGGTATAGGCTTTAACCAGTCCTCAATGCTCATTCATCATAAAGTATCTTTGTACTGCATTGAACCCATTTAAATGTGCATGATGGGATAAAGCTTTTAGCCACTTCCAACCTATACTAAGATTCAGGGAACTTATACTGGAAACAAAGCTTTTAAATTTGGACTAGGTGACAAAACGTTTTGACATGAGGTCACGCGTACTGGACAAGAAACTTTGCAAAAGTAGTATATGTAACAAGTGTTTTAATCATCAGAGCTGCCTTACCCAATATGAGAGACATCCATCTGGAGAAAAACTAGAAATGTAGAAACTGTGTTTCTGCATTAAGATGTTAATGTACATTCAAAACATACCGAACATTTAAAGCACTTTCTTTCAACATCCATTATTCATGAGGCATATAAGAATTCTCAGTATAAAAAATGATTAGAAGGGAACTTGTAGAAAATGGTATAGGTGGACCTGCAGCCTCATTATATATCAGGGAAATGCACACTGGGGTGGATATCCACATTCATAAAGAATGAATGACTTTTGTGAAATTACACAGTTCCCGTAACCCCAAAGAATTTATAGGTGAGAGTGCCTTGAAAGGTGTAAAAATTCAGGAAAGTATGTAATGGGAAAAGAGTCTCAGAACCTTATAATTCACATGATGATAGGTTTCAGGGATTGCTGTAAATCAGAATACTTACTATGGACAATCACCCAAAGTTTAAAAACATCAATC
>NW_028078940.1:0-523 GCF_014824575.4 Sturnira hondurensis
CCACCAAGAAGACATTAACATCGTAAATATATATGCACCCAACATAGGATCCTCCAAATATATAAAGAAAATTCTGGAGGACCTCAAGAAAGAAATTGACAGCAACACAATTATAGTAGGACATTTTAACACCCCACTGTCTAAATTGGACAAATCTTCCAAACAAAATATCAACAAAGATATTGCAGCATTAAATGGCACCCTAAACGAAATGGACCTAATTGATATATATAGAGCCCCCCATCCCAAAGAAGCTAAATACACTTTCTTTTCAAACGCACATGGAACATTTTCAAAGATCGATCACATGATAGGACACAAAACCAGTCTCAATAAATTCAAGAAAATAGAAATCATACCAAGCATTTTCTCTGATCACAAGGGACTGAAATTTGAAACCGACCCCAATGAAAAAAACCCAAAACACCCAAAATCATGGAGACTGAATGGTAGGCTATTAAACAACAAATTGGTCAAGATTGAAATCAGGGAAGAAATCAGAAAGCTTCTGGAAACAAATGAA
>NW_028078941.1:0-739 GCF_014824575.4 Sturnira hondurensis
TATATAGTATTAGGAACTCTTTTTAACCACTTTACATATTATAGCCCTTCCAACCTCCTTAGATTGAGGTCAATTCATTACCTACTAGTTTACAAAGGATAAAATTGAGTAATATATAAGCTCTACTGGTGTACAGTTTTCTCAACTGTAATCCTTTCTTTCTTTTTTTTTAGATTTTATTTATTTATCTTTAGAGAGGAAGGGAAGGAGAGAAGGAGAGAAATATCAATGTATGGTTGCCTCTCGTGAGTCCCCTGCTGGGAACTGGCCTGCAACCCAGGCATGTGACCTGACTGGGAATCGAACCGCTCAAATGTATACCTTTCTTAAGGATATACAGTATCATAGTGGAATCTTAGATTTGTGGAAGAGAAAATCGTCGAAGGTCACAGAGATAATACTCGCTAAGGTGTATTTTCACTTCAGGCCATCTGCCTTTGTTTTCTTCACCACACTTAGACACACATTGCCATTGGCTGGAAAGCAGTTGTGAAACATGGTTTTGTGCTAAGCATATTCATCGAAGATCATTTAATGTTTAAATTTGAGACAGTCATTGACTAAAATAACTTCAACCATCTTAGGTGGTCAAGAAGGCCCTGATTCTTGGAAAAAGCCACTCCAATACACCCTCACCTGAAAATAGGACCTGTTTCAAAAGATAAAGCCAAAGAGTAATCTACTAGCAGAAGAGACAAAAAGGCCTTTTATATTCTTAACTCTCTCATTTTCTTTAAAA
>NW_028078942.1:0-584 GCF_014824575.4 Sturnira hondurensis
TTGGTTAGGTTTATTTCCAGATATTTTATTTTTGTTTTTGCTATATCGAATGCGATTTTTTTCTTGATTTCTGCTTCTGCTGTTTCATTGTTGGTATACAAAAATGCCTTTGATTTCTGGATATTGACTGTGTAACCCGCTGTTTTACCAAATTCATTTATTAGTTTGAGCAGTTTTTTGGTAGAGGCTATAGGATTTTCCATGTATACTATCATGTCATCTGCAAACAATGACAGTTTTGTTTCCTCCTTTCCAATTTGGATGCCTTTTATTTCCTTTTCTTGTCTGACTGCTGTGGCTAGAACTTCCAATACTATATTGAATAAAAGTGGTGAAAGTGGACAATCTTGTCTTGTTCCTGATCTTAGAGGAAAAGCTTTTAGTTTTTGCCCATTGAGTATGATGTTGGCTGTAGGTCCTTCATATATTGCCTTTATTATATTGAGGAATGCTCCCTCTATTCCCACTTTGCTGAATACCTTTATCATAAATGGGTGTTGTATCTTATCAAATGCTTTTTGAGCATCTATTGATATGATCATGTGATTTT
This sequence comes from Sturnira hondurensis, assembly GCF_014824575.4. Taxonomy (NCBI): domain Eukaryota; kingdom Metazoa; phylum Chordata; class Mammalia; order Chiroptera; family Phyllostomidae; genus Sturnira; species Sturnira hondurensis. Next base: position 551 of record NW_028078942.1, read on the forward strand.
TGTCTTTGCTTTTGTTTATGTGGTGTATTACATT
>NW_028078943.1:0-874 GCF_014824575.4 Sturnira hondurensis
CAGGGGCAGCATAACTGACGTTCCTGTCTCTCTTTCTTTATTTCAGAAAGGTGTACTGGCCATATGTAACAAATAGACTTGAAATATCTTACACACGAGAGCCTCTGTCATTCAAGGATGGCCTGATTATCCCTTGAAAATGTGAAGGTTTCAACATCTTGCTTCAATAAAGTACTTGCCTGCACTTCTCTACCTGCCTTGTTTTTGTTTAAGAGTCTCTCCCTGGAGTTGTGGTGGTTCTCATTATGAAGTGGCCATTGGGTGGTGTCCATAGTACATTCTAGAGACACATCATCCAGTGACCATGGTGGCCTGAGGGAGGGATCCCAGAGAGAATGCTGGCTCAGGAGCCATCCTTCATCCCTGCACAAATGCCCAGTCATATGGCCAAGAGAGAAAAGCAGGTTGAAGGGTCAAAATCACCCCAAGGGGTCCTGGCCCTGGGCTTTGCTGAGGGAACTGCTGCCTCCCGGACATGTCACATGGTTCCCAAGCTGCAGTCCCACTGCCATTCCATCCCTATCAGAAGCTCAGACAGCCTGCCTGGTCCTCACCCCTTGCTGTGTTTCCATGCTGGGAGGATCCAGGGTAATTTCTTTTCTGTCCATGTCTCACTTTGTAGTGAATCTCAGGGCTCAGCCTTCAGGGGACTCTTTGCTCTTTGTACACTCGCATTGCTCACCACACTTGGCAACTCTTCTTCTCCAATCCTCCCGAAAGCCCCAGAAAAAAGCATCCTAACTATTCCTTGGGACACACGTTATCCTTCCTGCCTACACTCTGCTCCTCAAACATCTGCTCTCTGCACCATCTTTTACTCTACAACAAGGTCATGTTCCAAACCCAAAGCCATGCTTAGTCATACAAGTTTACT
>NW_028078944.1:0-594 GCF_014824575.4 Sturnira hondurensis
CCTATAGATGGATATTGCTCTCTTTTTATAGAGATATATAGATATAGATAGTGATACCTATATAATGGGCAGCTTGCAAAGGAATTCTGAAGACAATCGTGAGACACAATGAAAAAAATGCTGTTTCACCAAAAATCTTGATGACACAGAGAACAACTTTATATAGAAAATTCTGGACTCTAATGATTCTGAATTGATTGGTGATTACATTTATGTCTAATAAGTTTAAATGAGCTATTTTTATAATATAAAATTACAAGTGATAAAAAGCATTGTGACATAATTTAATTGCAGTGGTAATTTTTTTCCTCTTAGTGGTATTTAGTATAATGGTGTGGCTTTATAATTTTTTTTATTTATTTGTTTTAGAGAGAGAGAGGGGAAGGGGAAGAGAGAGAGCTTGAGAGAGAGAGAAAGAGAGATTAAATTGTTCCACTTATCTATGCGTCCATTGGTTGTTTCTTGAATGTGTCCTGACTGGGGATCAAACCTGCAACTTTGGTGTATCACAGTGATTTTCTAACCAAATGAGCTACACATCCAGGGCTAATGATGAGTTCTTACAATGTTAGCATCTTAGTTTCATAAACTTGA
>NW_028078945.1:0-642 GCF_014824575.4 Sturnira hondurensis
CAGGAAGCAGGACACATTCTGTGAGTGGTAAAGACTCTGGCTACAGGGAGACGGAGGAACCACAAAGACCACTCCAGGGAAGATTACTAGGAAGATGCCCATGCTCTCAACCATCAAGGAGAACATTCATGAGCTGTCCCTGGATACAGAGCTCTGGATGGAGAACAGAAGGATGGAACGAGCCTCGCTGCGGGTACCAGCTGATACTGCTGGCCAGAGCTAAAGGGGCTCAACCGCTCAAAAAGGTAAGTTGGTAAAATGTCTTAAAAGCCTTATTAAATGCTCATATCCTTTGGTATCACAATTTCACTCCTGAAAGTTGAATTTAAGAAATTTACTCAAGATTTGTTAAGATTAAGCTACAAGGCTGTTCATTTTAGATGTTTTGTGGAGCAAAAATATTGTAAACATCTACATGTACGATGGCAGCAGATTGTTAAATAAATTAGAGTAGCTTTCGTGTAAGGGACTATTCCTTACTTCCCACACCTGTGTCATCAGAGCAAGTCCCCCATTACCTCCGAATTATGTTCTGATTCTGTCTAGTCCTCTCCATCCCAGTGCCATGCCCTGTTACCTAGAAAAAGGTAAGGCAAAACTAAACTACAGTGTTTAGGGATTAGTTTTGGGTTGTAAAACTAC
>NW_028078946.1:0-1539 GCF_014824575.4 Sturnira hondurensis
TTATTTGAGCTATGTTTCTTTGTTTCCTTGTTTTGGCAGCCTCCCTGTGTTTGTTTCTATGTATTAGGTAGTGCTGCTTTGACTCCATGTCTTGTTAGTGTGGCCTAATGTAGTAGGAGTCCTGTAGGGTCCAGTGGCACAGCCTCCCCTACCATCTAAGCTAGGTATTCGAGGTGCACCCTTAGTGTGGGTGGAGTACACCCTCCTCTTGTAGTTGAGCCTTGGTTACTGTTGGCAGGTCAATGGGAAGGTGTTACCCAGGTCAGTGAACTGCAAAAACTGGCTGTCACCACTGACCACCAAACTCTACCCTCCACAAAGTATCAGCTGTTAAGGGGCAGGATGGTGGTGCTCCAATGTGGTCTGTAGCTATCTTCTGGGATTTCCAGGTGGTGCAAGCCAAGGTGAGCCCTGCTCACCTTGTTGAACTTTTATTCTGCTCTGGACTACCCTGCATGAGCTATAAAGCAATCTGAGATGGGGGCTACTTGTGCTAGGCTTGGTGATTCCCAAGGGAGGCCAAGCTGTAAATCTAGGCTGGCTGCTGCTATTGCTAGGCCTGAGGCTCACTGAGGCTAGCTGTTGCTTGTTTGATAGGATTTAGGAGTTGTGCAGCATAAGCCAAGACCAACCATTCATATGGAAAAGCAGCTTGAATTGGCCCACAAGTTGGGTGGGATGGATTCTCTGGGGATCTCCAAGGTGGGTCAAACCGTGTTAGCCAGGTTGATGGAGTCTCAGATATGGCACAAGCTTGCCAGCTCAGTGGCTCTGTAGAGGAAGAGTTTAGAAAAGGGGCAGTGGTCTCTGCTCACCTTGATGCCAGACACTTCAGTTTCTCCCAGTATGCTCCTGGTGCCTTTCAAGGGGATACCCCAGTGTTGCAGCTCAGAGGGAGTGAGTCTGAGTAGGTGAGTCTGTGTATGTATTTTTTAAAGGAACTGCTTAGGGCTTCAGAAGTTTCTTCCACCTATTCAATCACCACTGGTTTTTGCAGTCAGAAGTTGTGGGGAATTATCTTCCTGGCACTGGAATCCTGAGCTGGGAACCTAGTGTGGGGCTGGGACTATTCACTCCCAAGATATCCCTCCCAAATTTTTATCTACCACACATGCATTTGGGACCAGCCCATTCTGTGTCTGTGCTCCTCCTATCAATCTTGGATGGATGTGATTTCTTTAACTCCATAGTTGTCAGACGTCCATTCAACTCGATTTCTGATGGTTCTGAGAGATGGTTATTGTATATTTTAGTTGTAATTTTGATGTGGTTGTGCGAAGAGGCAAGCCATGTCTGCCTTCACTGCCATCATGACCAGAAGTCAGATTCCTTACTTGATTCACAGAAAGGCCCAAGAAAACCCTTTAGCTGAATAGTTTTGACAGATGAATAGGAGGTATTGAATCTTCAAATCTGATATTCACACAGAGCTCAAAGTGGATTCCCTCCACTTGTCATGGATCTGCCCTTCTTCCCAGCACCTCACAACAGGTAATCGCTATGTGAGCATTGGTCCCAGTGGTTTTCACATCAGCACAG
>NW_028078947.1:0-507 GCF_014824575.4 Sturnira hondurensis
GAAGCCTCGCTGGTCTGAAATGGGGGACTACGTTTATAAAAAAGGCCTTGGTGTGGACTTAGAGGTCCATAATCGCTTGCCATTCCTGGAGGTGTCCTTGGTCGGTGAGTCTGATCCCATGCGACAGTTTCTTAGTGGGAGAAACACTGCTTTTGCGGTTGTTGTTTTCAAGGAAGAAAAGCTCCATCGGAACGAAGTTGCCTCCCGAAGGCTGGAAGCCGGTGCTTTGGACAACGAAGGCATCACGGACTTTGTGCGCCCTGCCTTGTGCTGGGAGATGCAGGGAGGGGTGGCGACTGCGGTGGCAGCAAGGTGGCGGTCTAAGGAGGTGGTGGTGAGGCCCCGCTTCCCCTTGCTCTTCGTTTCCCCGAGGACCCCTGGCGGGTGCAGGGGTGGGGTGGCATGGAAACCTCTCACTGTGGAAACCGGGGCGCTCTCCCAACATGGCCCTGCACCTGGCCTGGAATCTGAGGGGCCTAACTTCAGATGCTCCTCAGTGAGTGGCAG
>NW_028078948.1:0-1126 GCF_014824575.4 Sturnira hondurensis
CAGAAGAGTAGGTTTAGAATTCAATACAATGTTTTAAAAACATTTGTTAGCTGGAGAGAGGAAATGAATCAAAATTTCATAGGAACCTTTGCATTATATGGGCCATAATGTCAGTATTAATTTTCACATGTGCTTTTATTTTTAAAATATATACGCAGTTATTTCAAAGTTATCCTGTTTCAGTATTATGTGTAAGACATACTATTTACTTGTATCATATGCTTTGGAAAACTAGCTTCAGTGTTTTAAAGAAAGCATCGGTAATTTTTGTAGATTTTCCACTACTAGGAGTATATCCTAAGAACCCTGAAACACCAATCCAAAAGAACCTATGCACCCCGATGTTCATAGCCGCACAATTTATGATAGCCAAGAGTTGGAAGCAACCTAGATGCCCATCGGTAAATAACTGGATCAAAAAGCTATGGTACATTTACACAATGGAATTCTATGCTCCAGAAAGGAAGAAGGAACTACTACCCTTTGCAACATCATGGATGGAACTGGAAAGCATTATGCTGAGCGAAATAAGCCAGGTGGTGAAAGACAAATACCATTTGATATCACTGTTAACAGGAATCTAAACAACAAAACAAACAAGCAAGCAAAATATGACCAATGACACTGAAATACGGAACAGGCTGACAGGGTCCAGAGGGGAGAGGGGAGAGAATCATAGGGGAAAAGGGGATGGACTCACATGAAAAAGTATAAAGGACACATGGACAATAACTAAGGGTGGGGGGCAGAAATGGGAGGGAGGTGGGGAGCACTGGAGGGAGCAGGGCAGGGAATATAAGAAAACTGTACTTGAACAAGAACTAAATTAAAATTAAAATTAAAAAAAAATTAAAGAGTTTCTTCTATTGCCACATTCTTCTCCTGATGAACACATTGTAAAAAATGCCACAGAAAAAAACTCTGTAGAAATTCTCTTACAAAATGCATTCCTATTAATGGAATTCTCAATCATGTATGTGTATATTTAAATATTTTCTATTTTTAATGTCAATATTGTATATTAACCTCTGAGACTTGAGAATATTCTTTCTGGCATAGCCTTGCCAACATTGTATATCAATTTAAATAATTTATCTAACAACAGTGTTTGCTAATATACTTTAAT
>NW_028078949.1:0-671 GCF_014824575.4 Sturnira hondurensis
GAAGGATAAAGAGCTTAAGGGATATAGGCAGCAAATGAAAGCTGGGTTTCTCAGAAGTGACTTTGCACTGGGCTGCAAAGTTACTTCTGCACTTGGTGTGCAGGAGCCTGGCTGAGGGTAGCATTTTAGAATGAGTCCGTCTGGGTTTGGCTCAGGCTGTGCTACAGACTTGGACAGGTTAAGACTTGGACAATTTATGTATACTCTCTGAATCTATTTCCTCACCTATAAAATAGGAACAATAATAGGTACATCTTCATAAGGTCATTAAAACTAAAGAGATAGTGTATGTGAAGTTCAGAGTATAGTATGTACATAGTGAATGCTCACAATGAAACAGTTATTGCTAATTTATTAAAATATGGGAAGTCAGATTTGAGGCCCTAGGAAAATTATTTTTTCATTAACATTTTCTGAGGTTATCTGAAAGGCAAGCAATAGAGTTCAAAGAAATAAAGTACTTCCTTCTACATGATAATAAAAAGACTTGGGCATTATTTCTGGTAAGATAATGGATATAATAAATAACATTATTTGGATAATACTATTAACACAGGTTCTCAGTGTATCCAAACTTTTGGCATCTCTGGGCCACACTGGAAGAAGAAGAGTTGTCCTAGGCCACACATTAAATACACAAACAGTAACAAAAGCTGATGAGCAAAAAAAGG
>NW_028078950.1:0-3502 GCF_014824575.4 Sturnira hondurensis
CTGTTTTGCCAAATTCATTTATTAGGTCAAGCAGTTTTTTTCCTAATTTTTTAAAAATATATTTTATTGATTATGCCATTACAGTTGTCCCATCCCCCCTTCACTCCCCTCCACCCTGCACACTCCTCCCCCACCATTCTCCCCCTTTTGTTCATGTCCATGTGTCACAAGTTCTTTAGAGTCTGTATTTCCCATAGTACTCCTGCCCTCCCCCTGTCTATTTTCTACCTACTGTCTATGCTACTTATTCTCTATACCTTCTTCCCCGTTCTCCTCCTCCCACTTCCCTGTTGCTAACCCTGCATGCGATCTCCATTTCTAGGTTCCCGCTCCCGATCTAGCTGTCCATTTAGTTTGCTTTTGTTTTAGGTGTGGTTGTTAATAACTGTGAGTTTGCTGTTCTTTCATTGTTCATATTTTTTATCTTCTTTTTCTTAGATAAGTCCCTTTAACATTTCATAGAATAAGGGCTTGCTGATGATGAACTCCTTGAGTTTGACCTTATCTGGGAAGCACTTTATCTGCCCTTCCACTCTAAATGAAAGCTTTGCTGGATAGAGCAATCTTGGATGTAAGTCCTTAGATTTCATGACTTGGAATACTTCTTTCCAGCTCCTTTTTTGCCTGTGAGGTCTCTTTTGAGAAATTTGCTGACAGTCTGATGGGAACTCCTTTGTAGGTGACTGCAAGGAGTCACCTACTGCTTGCTGCTTTTAGAATTCTCTCCTTCATTTTAATCTTGGCTACTATAATCATGATGTGCCTTGGTGTGTTCCTTCCTGGATCCAACTTCTTTGGGACTCTGAGCTTCCTGGATTTCCTGGAAGTCTATTTCCTTTGCCAGACTGGGGAAGTTCTCCTTTATTATTTGTTCAAATAAGTTTTCCACATTTGTATGTTCCTCTTCCCTTTCTGGTACCCCTATAATTCATATGTTGGAATGTTTAAAGATGTCCTGGATATTCCTAAGCCTCTTCTCATTTCTTTGAATTCTTGTTTCTTCCTTCTTTTCTGGTTGGTTGTTTCTTTCTTCCTTCTGGTCCACTCCCTTGATTTGAGTCCCAGTTTCCTTTCCATCACTATTGGTTTCCTGTGCATTTCCCTTCATTTCAATCAGTTTAGCCTTCATATGTTCCTCTAATTTGTGGCTAAAATCAACCGATTCTCTGAGCATACTGGTCACCAGTGTTTTGAACTGTGCATTTGATAGGCTCTGGGGCTTTGAGCTGTTCTTGAGTCATAATGTTTGGTCTGTTCACACCTGTTATGTATGAGGGGCAGAGCCTTAGGTGTTCACCATGGCAGGGGAACCCAGTCTCTGAGTTGTGACACTGTATGTGGGGGTGGGATCAGAGAGGGAAAAAATGGCACTTTGCTTTGCTCTGCTCTATCTCAGATTTCTGTTCCCTCTGCGGCTTCCCACAAGCAAATTAGGCCCCTCTGATGCTTGTTCCCAGATGTGTGGGCCCATGTACTCTCCAGGACCCTGTGGGTCTCTCCAACTAACTCTCTGTGAGCCTGGGACCCTCTCCCAGCTCCTCGACCCCGAGAAAGGCTTTCCAGTTGGTGCTTTCACGCTCTAATTCTCATCGCTGGGGCCCTAGCCTGAGCGGTTTGTCTCACTGTTCTCTCCTTTGCTTGGTTTATCTGCGCGTGAATGTGTGACTGCAGTCAGCCACCCACGCTGCGCTCTCACTGGGTCTGCCCCTCACCACCCCATGCTTGGGATCTGCCAACCACCTCTACCTCTGCTCCTGGGTCTGTTGGACTGAAGGATCTTTCCAGCCCGACCCAAGTCCGTGGATGACTCCACGCCTCTTTCCTATCTGGCTGAGTGGTTTGTTGTTGTTGGACTTCCATACAGTTCAATTTTCACTGTTTTGGGTACGCTTTTGTTTCTAAAACATCTGTCTTTAAATTTAGTTGTGGGAGGGGGCACAGTGTTTCCACCTATGCCTCCATCTTGGCCGAAAGTCCTTTTTTCTAATTTTTAAATTTATTTATTGTTCAATACAGTTTTCTGTTTTTTACTCCCATCCCAGCCCCCCACCCCGACCCAGGGCTTCTACCTCCGTCCCATTCCCCCTCGCCCATTCGTTTTTGTCCGTGTGTCCTTTATACTAGTTCCTGTAAATTCTTCTCCTTTTCCCCTAAAATTCTCTCCCCTCTCCCCTCTGGTAACTGTCAACCTGTTCTCTATTTGAGTGTCTTCAGTCATGTTTGGTTGCTTGTCTGTTTTGTTGTTTAGGTTCCTGTTAAAGGTGAGATCATATATTTGTCTTTCACCGCCTGGCTTATTTCACTCAGAATAATGCTTTCCAGTTCCATTCATGCTGTTGCAGAGGTAGGAGCTCCTTCTTTCTTTCTGCTGCATAGAATTCCATTGTGTAAATGTACCATAGTTTTTTGATCCATTCATTTACTTATGGGCACCTAGGTTGCTTCCAACTCTTGGCTACTGTAAATTGTGCTGCTATGAACATTGGTGTACATAGGTTCTTTTGGATTGGTGTTTCAGGGTTTTTAGGATATATTCCTAAGAGTGGGATTGCTGGGTCAAAAATATATTCATTTTTAGTTTTCTTAGAAAATTCCAAACACCCGGACTTCCGCCAAGATGGAGGCATAGGTGGAAACACTGTGCCTTCTCCCACAACCAAGTTTGAATACAACAAAGGTTTGGAGAAACAAAGACACAGCCAAAGGACAGAAAATTGAATTATACGGAAGTCCGACTACATCTAACTGTTCAACGGGACAGCAAGAGAGGCGGAGCCAGCAGCGAGCAGGGTCAGGCAGGACAGGTCCCCCGACCTAGGCGCGCAGGCAGCCCGGAATCAGTCGGGGTGTGGGGCAGACTGACCTCGGTCGCACATTCTCGCACAGTGAGATGGACCACGCAGGCCCCAGGGGGTGAGGGCTGACGGCGGTGGCACACTTGCATGCAGTGGGATGAAACACGTGGGCCCGGTGACGGCAGCAGCTGCGGCACTGGTAGGAGCCGCGGCGGCAGGTGCAGGCGGGACGCCATAGTCCCTCTTTGACCCCGCTCCCACATACAGCATCACAACCCAGCGACTTAGTAGCCCTGGGCTAGTGAACACCTTAGGGCTCCGATCCTGCTATGGAACAGGCACGAACAGCCCGAAAGATGGCGCAAGAAGAACTCAAAGTCCCAGAGTCTATAACTCTCAGCGACTGAGAAATTGCCAGCCTCTCAGAAGCACAATTCAAGACACTATTTATCAGGATGCTCACAGAACTGGTAGATTATAGTCACAAGTTAGAGGAACATAGTCACAAATTAGAGGAACATATGAAGGCTAAACTAATTGAAATGAAGGGAGATGCACAGGAAACCAATAGTGATGGAAAGGAAACGGGGACTCAAATCAATGGAATGGACCAGAAGGAAGAACAAAACATCCCACCAGAAAGGAATGAAGAAATGAGAATTCAAAAAAATGAGGAGAGGCTTAGGAACCTCCAGGACATCTTTAAA
>NW_028078950.1:3692-8903 GCF_014824575.4 Sturnira hondurensis
GATAAGGGGACAGTCACCTACAAAGGAGTACCCATCAGACTGTCAGCGGATTTCTCAAAAGAGACCTTACAGGCAAGAAGGGGCTGGAAAGAAGTATTCCAAGTCATGAAATCCAAAGACCTACAGCCAAGATTGCTTTATCCAGCAAAACTTTCATTTAGAATGGAAGGGCAGATAAAGTGCTTCTCAGATAAGGTCAAGTTCAAGGAGTTCATCATCACCAAGCCCTTATTATATGAAATGCTAAAGGGACTTATATAAGAAAAAGAAGATGAAAAAGATGAACAGTGAAAGGACAGCAAACACACAGTTATTAACAACCACACCTAAAACAAAAGCAAACCAAGAGGACAGCTAGATCAGGAGTGGAACCATAGAAATGAAGAACACATGGAGGGTTAGAAATAGGGGAGTGGGAGGGGGAGAAGGGTGGAGAAGGCACAGAAAATAGCATAGATGGTAGGTAGAAAATAGATAGGGGGGAGGGTGAGAATAGTGGGGGAAATATAGAGTCCAAAGAACTTGAGACACGTGGTTATAAACTAAGAGGGGGGGGGAGAATGGTGGGGGAGGGAGTGTGCGGGAGGAGGGGAATGAAGGGGGGAATAGAACCACTCTAATGGTATAATCAATAAAATATATATATAAAAAATAAACACCCTAAAAAAAAGAAAATTCCATACTATTTTCCATAATGGTGGTACCAGGCTGTAATCCTGCCAGCAGTGAACTAGGGTCCACTTTTCCCCACAACCTCTCCAGCATTTGTTGCTTAGTTTATGATGGCCATTCTGATCAATGTAAAGTGGTATCTCACTGTGGTTTTAATTTGCATCTCTCTGATAGCTAGAAATATTGAGCAGCTTTTAATGTGTCTCTGGATCATCTGTATGTCCTCCTTGGAGAAGTGTCTGTTCCAGTCCTTCGCCGACTTTTTAATTGGGTTTCTTGTCTTCTTATAGTAGAGTTGTGTAAGTTCTTTGTATATTTTGGAGATTAAACCCTTGTCTGAGGTATCATTGGCAAATATGTTTTCCCATACAGTTGGTTCTCTTTTTATTTTAATACTGTGTTCTTTAGCCACTCAGAAGCTTTTAATTTTGATGAGATCCCAGTTGTTTATTCTTTCCTTTATGTCCCTTGCTCTAGGGGATGTATCAGTAAAAATGTTGCTGCGTGAATTATCTGAGATTTTCCTGCCAATGTTCTCCTCTAAAACTTTAATGGTATAATGGCTCATATTTAAGCCTTTTATCCACCTTGAATTTATTTTGGTGTATGGTGTAAGTTGGTGCTCAAGTTTCATTTTTTTTTTGCATGTAGCTGTGCAGTTCTCCCAACACAATTTGTTGAAGAGGTTATTTTTGCTCCGTTTTATGTTACTGCCCCCCTTTGTCGAATATTAATTGACTGTAGAGAGCTGGGTTTACTTCTGGGCTCTCTGTTTTGTTCCATTGGTCTATATGCCTGTTTTTATGCCAGTACCAGGCTGTTTTGATTACAGTGGCCTTGTAATACAGTTGGGTATCTGGTATTGTGATCCCTCCTACTTTGCTCTTCTTTCCCAAAATTGCAGCTGCTATTCAGGGTCATTTATGGTTCCATATAAATTTTTGAAATGTTTGTAATACATCTGTGAAATATGTCATTCATACTTTAATAGTATTGCATTGATTCTGTTAATTGCTTTGGGTAGTATGGACATTTGATGATGTTCATTCTTCCAATCCAAGAACATGGTATATGTTTCCATTTGTGTCTTCCTTGATTTCTTTCTTCAGTGTTGCATAGTTTTCTGAGTACAGGTCTTTTACCTCCTTGGTTACGTTTATTCGTATGTATTTTATTTTTCTTTCTGCTACATTGAATGGGATTTTTTTCTTGATTTCTGCTTCTGCTCTTTCACTGTTGGTGTACAAAAATGCCTTTGATTTATGAATATTGACTTTGTATCCTGCTACTTTGCCAAATTTATTTTCTATGGCCAGCAGTTTTTTGGTAGAGGCTATAGGATTTTCCATGTACACTATCATGTCATCTGCCAACAATGACAGTTTGTTTCCTCCTTTCTGATTTGGATGCCTTTTATTTCCTTTTCTTGTCTGATCTCTGTGGCTAAAACTTCCAATAGTATACTGAATAGAAGTGGTAAAAGTGGACAATCTTGTCTTGTTCCTGATCTTAGTGGGAAAGCTTTTAGTTTTTGCTCATTGAGTATAATGTTGGCTGTATGTCTCACATACAGCCAACCTTTATTGTGTTGAGGAATGCTTCCTCTATTCCCATTTTGCTCAGAAATTTTATCATAAATGCGTGCTGCACCTTATCAAATGCTTTTTCTGCATCTGTTGCTATGATCATGTGGTTTTTGTCTTTCCTTTTGTTTATGTGATGTATTACGTTCATTGATTTGCAAATAATTTACCATCCTTGCATCCCTGGGATGAATCTCATTTGGTCATGGTGTATGATCTTTTTTCCTAACTTATTTATTTGTTTTTTAAAATATATTTTTATTGATTATGCCATTACAGTTGTCCCATTTCCCCCTTCATTCCCCTCTACCCTGCATACCCTCTCGTCCCATTTCCCTCCTTTAGTTCATGTACATGTGTCACAAGTTCTTTAGCTTCTACATTGTCCATACTATTCTTGCCCTACCCCTCTCTATTTTCTACCTACTGTCTACTTATTCTCTATACCTTCTCCCCCCTTCTCCTCCTCCCACTCCCCTGTTGCTAACCGTCCATGTGATCTCCATTTCTATGGTTGCACTCCTGATGTAACCGTCCTTTTAGTTTGCTTTTGTTTTAGGTGTGGTTGTTAATAACCGTGAGTTTGCTGTTCTTTCATTGTTCATATTTTTTATCTTCTTTTCCTTAGATAAGTTCCTTTAACATTTCATAGAATAAGGGCTTAGTGACGATGAATTCCTTTAATTTGACCTTATCTGAGAAACACTTTATCTGCCCTTCCATTCTAAATCAAAGGTTTGCTGGATAGAGCAATCTTGGATGTAGCTCCTTGCCTTTCATGACTTGGAGCATTTCTTTCCAGCCCCTTCCTTCCTGTAAGGTGTCTTTTGAGAAATCAGCTGACAGTCTGATGGGAAGTCCTTTGTATTTGACTGTCCTCTTATATCTTGCTGCTTCTAGAATTCTCTCCTTCATTTTAATCTTGGCTCATGTAATTATGATGTGCCTTGGTGTGTTCCTCCTTGAGTCCAACTTCTTTGGGACTCTCTGAGCTTCCTGGATTTCCTGAAAGTCTATTTGCTTTGCCATATTCGAGCAGTTCTCCTTTATTATTTGTTCAAATAAGTTTTCCACTCGTGGCTGTTCCTCTTCCCCTTCTGGTACCCCTATAATTCAGATGTTGGAACGTTTAAAGATGTCCTGGAGGTTCCTAAGCCTCTCCTCATTTCTTTGAATTCTTGTTTCTTCCTTCTTTTCTGTTTGGTTGTTTCTTCCTTCCTTCTGGCCCACTCTATTGATTTGAGTCCCAGTTTTCTTTTCATCACTACTGGTTCCCTGTGCATTTCCCTTCATTTCACTTAGTGTAGCCTCCATTTTTTAGATCTAATTTGTGACTAAAATTAGCCAATTCTGTGAGCATCCTGATCACCAGTGTTTTGAACTGGGCATTTGATAGGTTGGCTATCTCTTGGTTGCTTAGAAGTATTGGCTCTGGGGCTTTGAACTGTTCTTCTTCTTCAGCCATAATGTTTCAGTCTGTTTGTGCCTGTTATAAATGAGGGGTGAAAGCTTAGGTTTTCACCAGGGTAGGTCAGCCTAGTCTCTGGGTTGTGACTGGTTGCGGGGTCAGAGAAGGAGAAATGGCATTTGTTCAGATCTCTCTCGGATTTCAGTCCCCTCTGCTGCTTTCCACAAGCAAATTGGGCCCTTCTGGTGCTGGTTCCCAGGTGCATGGGCTTGTGTGAATTCTAGGACCCTGTAGGTCTCTCCAACAAACTCTCCCATGAATCTGGGAACGTCTACTGGCATCTCATCCCCCCAAAGTTTTTTCAATAGGTGCTTTTAGGCTTTAATTCCCATCGCTGGGGCCCTGGGTTGTGCGGTGTGTCTCACTATTCCTTTTTCCACCTGGTTTATTGGTCTGGATGAATGGTTCCTTGTTGTCAGACTTCCATACAGTTCAATTTAGGGTCTGTTTTGGTTTCTAAATCTTTTTCGTCCTTAAATTTGGTTGTGCCAGGAGGTTCAGTATTTCCACCTATGGTTCCATTTTCGCTGAAAGTCTGATCTTTTTTTTTTGAATATTTAGATTTATTTAATGATTGTTCAAGTACAGTTTTCTGTCTTATATTCCCAACCCTTCCCCCCCCAGTGCTTCCCACCTCCCTTCCATTCTTCTGCCACCTTAGTTATTCTTCATGTGTCCTTTATACTTGTTCCTGTGAATCCTTCCCCCTTTCTCCTGTGATTCTCTCCCCTCTCCTCTCTGGCTCCTGTCAGCCTGTCTGTATTTCAGTGTCTTTGGTCATATTTTGCTTTCTTGTTTGTTTTGTTGTTTAGATTCCTGTTAAAGGTGAGATCATGTGGTATTTGTCTTTTTACTGCCTGGCTTATTTCACTCAGCATAATGCTTTCCAGTTCTACCCATGCTGTTTGCAAAGGGTAGGAGCTCCTTCTTTCTTTCTGCTGCATAGAATTCCATTGTGTATACGTACCATAGTTTTTTGATCCAGTGATTTACCGATGGGCATCTAGGTTGCTTCCAACTCTTGGTTATTGTAAATTGGGCTACAATGAACATTGGTGTGCATAGGTTCTTTTGGATTGGTGTTTCAGGGTTCTTAGGATATAATTCTATTAGTGGAATTGCTGGGTCAAAAGGCACGTCCATTTTTAGTTTTCTGAGAAAATTCCATACTGTTTTCCATAGTGGTTGTACCAGTCTGCAATCCTACCAACAGTGAACTAGGGTCACCTTTCCGCCAGAACCTCTCCAACATTTGTTGCTTGTTGCTTTGTTTATGATGGCCATTCTGACTGGTGTAAAGTGGTATCTCATTGTGGTTCTAGTTTGCATCTCTCTGATAGCTAGTGATATTGAGCATCTTTTCATGTGTCTCTGGATCTTCTGTATGTCCTCCTTGGAGAAGTGTCTGTTCAAGTCTTTTGCCCATTTTTTAATTGGCTTGTCTTCTTTGAGTGGAGTTGAGTGAGTTCTTTGTATATTTTGGAGATT
>NW_028078951.1:0-963 GCF_014824575.4 Sturnira hondurensis
AGAAATAAACATCACATGGAGGGTTTTCAGTGGGGAGGGAAAGAATGTGGGGAAATGTACAGGGAATAAGAAGCATAATTGGTAAGCATAAATTAAATGGGGAGAGGTTAAGAATGGTATAGGAAACAGAGAATTCAAAAAACTTAAATGTACAACCCATGGACATGAATGGGGAAATGCTGGATGGTTGAGGGATGCAGGGCAGAGGGGAAGTTAAGGGGGAAAACTGGTAAAACTGTAATAGCATAATCAATAAAATACAGTGTAAAAAAGGGAAAAAGTAAATGGTGTTGGGAGATCTCTACAGGTATATGCCAAAAAAAATGAAACTAGACCAACAACTTACATGATTCACAAAAATAATTTCAAGATGGATTAAAGACTTAAACATAAGTCTTTTTTTAAAAGATTTTATTTATTTTATCTTTAGAGGGGAAGGGAAGGAGAGAGGNAAACATCAATGTATGGTTGCCTCTCGTGAGTCCCCTGCTGGGAACTGGCCTGCAACCCAGGCATGTGCCCTGACTGGGAATCGAACTGTGATCATGTGGTTCGCAGGCCCGCACTCAATCCATTGAGCTACACCAGCCAGGGCAAACATAAGTCTTTTTAAGACACCATAAAAGATCTAGAGGAGAACCTAGGCAAGAAAATTTCAGATATCCCACACAGTAATATTTTCACTTATACATCTCTCGGGCAAGGAATATAAAAGAAAAATTAAACAAATGGGACTATATCAAATAAAAAAGCATCTGCACAGCTAAATACATCAGCAAGATGTAAAGGGAACAAATCATACAGGGAAACATATTTGCCAGTGAAATCTTGGACAAGAGTTTGATCTCCAAAATATATAAAAAACTCACACAACTCCACACCAAGAAGACAAACAATCCAATTAAAAAATGAACAGACTTCCGCCAAGATGGAGGCATAGGTGGAAACACTGTGCCTTCTCCC
>NW_028078952.1:0-510 GCF_014824575.4 Sturnira hondurensis
CAGCTCCGGCCGCCTGGCTCCCCATACTAGTCGCCGATATTTGGAGTTCTTACAACATGGCAGACATTGACAACAAAGAACAGTCTGAACTTGATCAAGATTTGGATGATGTTGAAGAAGTAGAAGAAGAGGAAACTGGTGAAGAAACAAAACTCAAAGCACGTCAGCTAACTGTTCAGATGATGCAAAATCCTCAGATTCTTGCAGCCCTTCAAGAAAGACTTGATGGTCTGGTAGAAACACCAACAGGATACATTGAAAGCCTGCCTAGGGTAGTTAAAAGACGAGTGAATGCTCTCAAAAACCTGCAAGTTAAATGTGCACAGATAGAAGCCAAATTCTATGAGGAAGTTCATGATCTTGAAAGGAAGTATGCTGTTCTCTATCAGCCTCTATTTGATAAGCGATTTGAAATTATTAATGCAATTTATGAACCTACGGAAGAAGAATGTGAATGGAAACCAGATGAAGAAGATGAGATTTCGGAGGAATTGAAAGAAAAGGCCAAGA
>NW_028078953.1:0-2187 GCF_014824575.4 Sturnira hondurensis
TAGTTGCTTATTTAGGCTTAAAACCTGAAACTTCATTGGAAAACCTTGTTGTTGGATGGTAAAAGTGACAGATGATTACTTGGGGGTTGACGAAAAGGGTTGACTTCAGGTAACTGAAACTGAGGAACACAAGGGTAGAGAAGAAGGAGACTACTGTAGGTGATTGTATCCAATGAGAAGAGAAATCGTTGGAGTAAATTCCTTGTGTGCTAAGCGTTGTCCAGTAAGTTTTTCTGGCTTCTCTTCTAGAACTGGAATTCCTAGGTCAGAGGCAGATGTATCTTTCGGGATTTTAAAGCCTATTTGCACACTACCCTTCATTAACTTCTAACATACTGTGTTGCGTGTGACCCTTCAAGGCCAGGCGGGTTTGTGGTGTTCACAAAGACGAAATAGTACTCATGTGGCCATTGGAGTGTTTCCATGCCTTTATTCGTGGGTGGGCAAGTCACACACCCTGTGTGCTGCGTGTTTATCTACCTGTCTCTGTGTGGCACGCATCCGTGGCCGCTGTTCCCTAGCGCGGAACCCATCAAGGCGCATGTCTTTTTGCCTGTGTCTCCCATCATTGCCTCTAGCAGGGAGCCCCTCAAAGTTTAAATACTAGAGGGGAACAAAGCTGGTTTGGTGGAGGTGTATTCTTTTAGACTTCTTTTGTCTGGATAGCTCCTTATTTGGCCTTCCATTTTCATTGAGAGCCTGGATGAGTCATTTTGGTTGCATGCCTTTAGTTTTCATTACTTGAAATATTTCTTGCCATACTCTTCTGCTTGGAGCATTTCCAATGAGAAGTTAGCTACTAGCCTTATTAGGGATCCTTTGTATGTTACTTCCTGTTTCTCCCTTGCTGCTTTTAAGATTCTCTCTTTGTCTTGGAGTTTTGCCATTATCATGATGATGTGTCTTGAAGTGGGCCTCTTTGGGTTCCCCTTGATTGGGACTCTGTGTTTCCTGGATTTGTGTGACTTTCACCAAATCAGAGAAGTTTTAGCTTATCACTTCTTCAAGTAGGTTTTCTATCCCTTGCCCTATTTCTTCTCTTTCTGGTATTCTTGTTATATGGATATTGCTACATTCATCTTGTCTTGCAGCTCCTTTTCCACCTGTTTGATTTTTATGAGTCTCTTTTATTTTTCTCATTCTATCTGGGTGTTTTTTTCTACATTTTGCCTCCAACTTGCTGATTTGATTTTCCCCTTCATCCAGACTGCTTGTAACTTCTTCGAATGTGTTTTTTAGTTCTGAGATTTTGTTGTTCATTTCTTCCTGATTTTTGCAGATTGTTTCTGTTTCTTTTTTTTTTTTTATGCTGATGTAGGTCTCACTCAGTTCCTTTTAGTTTTCTGTGACTTCCTTGAGCATCTGTATAACCATTACTTTGGATTCTGCATCTGATAATTGGGTTACCTCCATTTTTTCAAGCTCTTTTAGTGGGGAATCTTCCATTCCTTTTGTCTTCTTGTTCTTTTTTCGTCTCCTCATTTTAGGTGACTGTTTTTTTTTTTTGTTTTTTTGTTTCNTTTTTTTTTTTTGTTTTTTTGTTTCTGTGCTTCCTTGTGTTACACTTTGCTAACTGTGTTTGTAGGGTGAACTTCTATGGTAGGAATTCTATGAGATTTAGTGGTGTGGTCTCTGTTCCTCTTGTCTGGTCACTGTAGGTTTGCCCTTTCATCTCTTTGTGTGGGCTCTCTGGTTGTACTTGGGTTTTTTTTCTTTTGGTGGTTCCTTTCTTGTTGGTTTTTCTCTTACAGCAGGTATACTGAATTTTTGCATCTCCCAACTATTCTTGTGTGTAATCAGAGGAAAGGGGTAGGCAAAATGAATTAAGAGAGCAGGAGAGTATTTCATGGGATTTAAAATATGAGCAAATGTAAAAGAGATAGGAGATTTTTTGATAAATAAAGCATTATTTGAGATATTTCAACCAAATAGTCACTTTTTATAAATGGTGAAAGAGAGGTAAGGCTCTTGTTAGAGGGAAGGATCATTATGAATTTAATACAGAAAACAGAGTGCTTCTGCAATTGTGTGTGCAATTGTGTGGAACAACAATAATTTACAGTAGTACAGAGGTTTTTCAATGTCTTCTGCAATTATTTACAATTGTATGTGGGTTTTGCAATGTCTTCTGCAAATTCTCCAAACTTCATATAAGCTGGGATTCCACTGGTTGTTCACTCTGTCCCT
>NW_028078954.1:0-1410 GCF_014824575.4 Sturnira hondurensis
AAAGGATAGACCAAAGATAAGTCTCTTGTTGGGGAGGGAAGTCTTGTGAGTTATATCTAGAAAGCAGTGAGTTTGCGGGTGGTCATATTTTGAGGTAAGGTGAGAGTAAAGAATAGTAAATAGACATAGAATGTGAGCAAGTAGAGTTAATCACTACAGTAATAAAATTCAGGAACCTGTAAAGTGGGCTAAGACTCGAGAGATGTGTTGTGAAGTATTTACAGTGGTATAGAAAGCAGCAAACAAACACACACAAAAAAAGGGCAGGAGAAGTGAGGAAAATGCACTAAGTGTGGGATGAAAGGAAGGATTAAAACAGGAAAAAAGAAAGGAGAGGAACAAAGTACTGAAAGATCAAGCAACAACAAAGTTTAAAAATATATACTATTACTGAAAAAAAAGTTTAAAAAAGTTTTTTTAAAAAACCCTCCCTTGTTGGTTTCAAACTGTCCAATCCGGTTTTTCTGGTTTCAGCAGGACCCCTCTGTGGGCTGGGTTGTAGGCACAGGTGCACACCCACGTGCCAGCCAGGCTACCAGACTGGGATGCGGGCGCCCACCCACCCGACAGGCTGCCTGGGTCCCACGGGATCTGGTACTGGTCCTTCCCAGTCCTGTGGCTGGATGAGAAGCAAGTCAAGCTGCCTTCACAGGAGAACTCCTCAGTCCACTTTCCAGTAAAAACTTCTCCAGAAAGCGTGCCTCTCAGCCCAGCCCAATCCCCAACCTGACTGGGGACAATGCTCCTCTCAAATTTCCTGGGCTGGCGGGCTGGTGGGCTGGCGACCACAGAGATCACAATTGAACATGGCCCCCTGTCCTTGCCACCCTCCCTGCACACCTAGGCAGACAGGTCTCTGCCACCCAGCCCCGCCTAAATGGTGAGGGAGGGAGCCAGTTCTTCCAAGGACCCCGCAGCTGGCCCAATGCTCCACTGGGTGCTGGGCTCCCTATGAGTCCTCTGTGACATCAAATAAGTTTTCGATTTCCTGCTCTTCCTCTTCTCCTTCTGGCATCCCTATGATTCAAATGTTGGTATATTTGGAGATGTCCCAGAAGTTCCTTATATTATCCTTATTTTTCTCATTCTTTTTTCTTCTTGCTGTTCTTGTTAAATGCGAATTTCTTCCTTATGTTCCAAATTGTTTATTTGAATCCTGGCTTTGTCCTCTCCACTGTTGGTTCCCTGTAGATTTTTCTTTATTTCACTTAGTGTAACCTTCATTTCTTCCTGGGTCTTTTTTATGTTGCAGCCATACTCAATGAGTTCTTTGAGCATACTGATCACCAGTATTTTGAACTCTGCATCTGATAGGTCGACTATCTCCATTTGGCTTAGTTCTTTTTCAGGGTTTTTTTTTTTTTCTGTTCTTTCATTGGAGCCACATTTCTTTGTCTCTTCAGTTTGGCA
>NW_028078955.1:0-761 GCF_014824575.4 Sturnira hondurensis
CCAATAACTGATGAACATAGGCACTAAAATCCTCAACAATTATTGGTGAATCACATCGAACAATACATTAAAAAGATCATACATCATCGCCAAGCAGTATGACTTGAACAGACACTTCTCCAAGGAGGATATACAGAGGATGCAGATACACATGAAAAGATACTCAGTATTGCTAGCTATAGGAAAGATGTGAATTAAAACCACAATGAGATACAACTTTACACCAGTCAGAATGGCCATCACAAACAAAGCAACAAACAATGGGGGACCCTAGTTCACTCTTGGTGGCATTGCAGACTGGTACAACCATTGTGGAAAACAGCATGGATTTCCTAAGAAAACTAAAAATGAATATGCCTTTTGACCCAGCAATCCACTGCTAGGATTATATCCTAAGAACCTTGAAACACCAATCCAAAAGAACCTATGCACCCCAATGTTGATAGCAGCACGATTTACAATAGCCAAGTGTTGGAAGCAACCTAGGTGCCCTTCAGTAAATGAATGGTTAAAAAAAACTATGGTACATTTACACAATGGAATTCTATACAGCAGAAAGAAAGAAGGAGCTCCTATCCTTTGCAACAGTATGGATAGAACTTGAAAGCACTATACTGAGTGAGATAAGACAGGTGGTGAAAGACAAATACCATACGATCTCACCTTTCACTGGAACCTAAACAACAAAACAAACAAGCAGACAAAATATAAACCAAAGATACTGAAATAGAGAACAGGCAGACAGGGACCAGAGAGGAGAG
>NW_028078956.1:0-907 GCF_014824575.4 Sturnira hondurensis
CTCATGAGTCCCCTGCTGGGAACTGGCCTGCAACCCAGGCATGTGCCCTGACAGGGAATTGAACCACGATCGTGTGGTTCGCAGGCCCGAGCTCAATCCACTGAGCTATACCAGCCAGGGGTAACTAACTTCTTTTCTCTTGTTGCTTTTAAGGTTCTCTCTTTATCTTTACCTTTGGCATTTTAATTATGATGTGCCTTGGAGTGGGCCTCTTTGCCTCCTTCTTGTTTGGGACTCTTTGTGCTTCTTGGACTTGCATGTCTATTTCCTTCACCAAATTAGGGAAGTTTTCTTTCATTACTTTTTCAAATGGATTTCCAATTTCTTGCTCTTTTTCTTCTCCTTCTGGCTCCCCTATGATGCAAATGCTGGAATGCTTGAAGTTGTCCCAGAGGTAGTTTACCCTATCATCATTTCTTTCGGATTCTTTTTTCTTCTTCTTGTTCTTATGGGTTGTTTTTGTTTCCTTATGTTCCAAGTCATTAATTTGATTCTTGGCTTCATCCACTCTACTGTTGTTTTCCTGTGAATTGTTCTTTATTTCAATCAGTGTATCTGACATTTCTGACTGGATCTTTTTTATGTTGTTGAGGTCCCCACTTAGTTCCTTGAGCATGCTTATATCCAGTGTTTTGAACTGTGCATCTGATGGATTGCTTATTTCTATTTTATTTATTCTTTTTCTGGAGTTTTGATCTGTTCTTGCATTTGAGCCATATTTCTTTGTCTCCTCATTTTTGCAGCCTCCCTGTGTTTGTTTCTATGTATTAGGCAGAGCTGCTTTAACTCCATGTCTTGAAAGTGTGGCCCAGTGTAGTAGGTGTCCTGTAAGGCGTGGTTGCACAGCCACCCCTTTCACCCAAGCTGGATACTTGAGAAATGCCCTTCATGTGGGCTCAGTATTCCC
>NW_028078957.1:0-575 GCF_014824575.4 Sturnira hondurensis
TTTTAGGAGTAGCAGTCACTTGTCCTAGCCTGTCCAGGAGCTGTTTGGTCAATTCTTGTAGATTGCTGAGTGTTGTACGGCTTTTGTTGTGGAGTTTGTTTGTTTGTTTTTGCTCAGAAGTGATTACAGAGTGACTTTGTTTGTTTGTTTACTTGTTTCCATCAGGATCGTAGAGTAATTCTATCTGATACAGCGAACTTCTGAAACTTCATGTTCATCAGGACTCCATAGCCTAATAGTAAATGCCGTGTTCACTGTAGGGTGAGAGTTGTCAGGCTGTTTATTTCTATCTGAACCTTCATATTTTTGTGTTTACTTTTTATTTTTAGATTGGTAAAAAAAACATACATTTTTTATTTTGTCTATATTTTGTTCATATTATCTGCCACCAAAAGGTATTCGGAATCTCCCCTATAAAAATAAAATAGGAATAAGATTTGATGAATCTCCTCCCCCAAATCATATGGCTTAGAGTGACTCAATTAACATTTTTTTCTACTTTTCCTATTTCTACTGTTGTTATTATTTTCTCATTTGTTGATTTTAAGTTACTTTTAGAATTTAACATTATTATC
>NW_028078958.1:0-1214 GCF_014824575.4 Sturnira hondurensis
AAAATTGTCTACCTTATGAACAAATTTATTTTAGAAGTTCAGACATTTTATTTATAGTTTAAGAACATAGACGAGGGAGTTCAGTCATACTTCCCATTCAGCCTGAAGGGCACATTTCAAAAAAAAAAAAAAAAACAGCCCAGGGGCCTGACTACTAAAGATAAATGCAATATGAACATTTCTAAATGTCTTAGTAGGGTATGTTTGCTGAAAAGGTGAAAATAAATACAGCCTCTTTTCAGTAATGTAAGATGATATCAGCGATGACAGTGACACCAATGATAAAATCAGCTCTAGTGATAGCAATTTCAGCAAAACATAAGCTATGGTGATATCCACATCTGTGACCATTCAGGGATCTGTCGTCTCTGTGAGCCTACTATGGCTACAGGAGTGTGGGTCATTCTGGTCATATCTTCCAGAATGAAGACAAGGTTGCTGTACTTGTACCTTTATCTCATCAATGACACAAAAATAAAAAGTAATGAATGAATCCTCTGGTGAGACCTACTTAAACAATTACATGCAGATTTCTTGGACTTTAAGGAAGGATATGCCTTTTACAAAAATAAAACCTCTATTCAGACTGGTTTCTCTACTTCAGGAAAGATAGGGAGTCTGAATGGGGGAGGTAATGTGACCAGGCACCTAGAATTATTCATCATTACCTGGTTTCTATCACACCCACTAAGGTAACACAAGTGGGCAGAGCATTATTTATCACAGATAAAAATAATATATCCCAGATCAGAGAAGGACAAGAAGGCCAGATAATTGGCATGAACTCCTGCAGCACTGTGCCCTGCGATACAGCCATTACCTGTGGAATCAGAGAAAGNTGTGGAATCAGAGAAAGCTCCCTTTGACTAGTCAACAAAGAAATAAAAGACTCCACTCACACTAAATTCATCTCAGCCCTCAGTCTACCCTCTTACACACACTCTTTTAGCCACTCTCTTTCCTGTCCCAGATTTCTAGTCAGCTCTACTCACTGACACACAAATTCCCTAAGACCTGGGTAACTTGTTGACTCAGCCAACAAACAGCTTGTGGTACAAGAATTTAATTCGACTTTAAAAGTACTCCCAGGCCATGCGAAACCTGTTTCTCCAGGCTATACCTTGAGAGCCAGCTGCACACATCCCTACTGTGTTGCACTAGGGACTGGATATCTCTAGCCATTCATTTGGTTTTTACCCCCAGGACTGACCTTT
>NW_028078959.1:0-1819 GCF_014824575.4 Sturnira hondurensis
GGTTCCACTGGGGAAGGTGAAAGGCTTCCCGGACGGACGGACAGATGGTGGCGGTTGCACAGCCATGCGAATGCGCCTGACGTCGCTGGATGGCGCACCTGACACTGGCTACCCCAGACCTTTCGCTTTGTGTGTGTTCCCCACAGTTGGGAGGAAACAAGTGGGGCTGACTCGGTGCCGCACGGGCAGGAGCGTTCTGGGCCGGTGACGCTCCCTCGGGGTCGCCACTCACGGCAGGCGTGCCTGCGGGTCATTTGGGTCCTGCTGGGTGTCCTTAGAGTTACATTGCCAAGTGCGCCGGTCAGGTGACAGCCAGTTCTGTCCCCCCTCTTCCTCCTCCTCAGTTTCCGGAGAAGTGGATGTTCCTTCCACACATTCAGAGCAGGTAGATTTAATAGATGCTAACGGGATCGCTGGCATCTTTCCATCCTCGCTGGTTAAGTGCGTTTCTCAAATTAGGCGCTGCAGGACTTCGAGTGAGTGCCCTAGGCAGGCCCATCCATTATTTAGGGCCCGTGACAGACCGAGGCTCAGAAACCCTCCTCCTGGGAGACCAGAGTGTGGATTTGGCTCTTCCTGCCGGAATGGCACCAGTGCAGACGGGTGGAAGTTCAGTGCGGGAAGCGCCCCAGGCAGTGGAGCCGTCCTTCGAGGGATGGTTTTCTTTTGCTCTTCTACACCTTGGCTTCCTGGTCCATTTCTCGCCTGTCAGGGGAGGTTTCTGGGATGTGCGAGCACAGCTGGAGGCTGAGCCTGCGGCGGTCAGGGACTCGGGGGACGCTGGCCTGGGCCCACCTCTGCCACGGAGCACCGCTGGTAGCCAACTGCTTGCACGGGGCTTCTCGCCTTCAAATCAGCGGGGGGGGGGGGGGGGGGGGCGGGGGNGGCGGGGGAGGGGGGGGGGGGGGGGGGGGGGGGGGGGGGGGCATGCAGAGGCGGCGGCACAGCGGTGGAATCTGGGGCACAGCAGCCCCACCAGCCACCCCACCGTTGTAGAAAGGGAGCGTGCACATTCTTTCTCATCAGAGAATCGAGCAGAACCAGGCACAGTCCGGTCTTGTTCTGTAGCACGTCTCGCCTAACGGGCCCTGCGGGCTCATGGCTTCAGCTGGGCCCCTCAGGGAGCGCCTGTTGTGTGCGCAGAGGGCCCCAGCTGACCCCTCCAGAGCTGGACGGAGGGAGGCACGATTCTAGGAAAGTCCAGTGAGGAAGGATGATTGACACATTGGAAAACAGGGAACATGAAATGGTTCCCAGGGCAAGACTGTTACTTCACCAGTCGCCCCCCAGCCCTGGGGTTCCTTGGGCCCGGAGCCACGTGCGAGGGGAGAGAGGACCGTCCCCTGGGGAAAGCACGAGGGGCTTGGCTTGGAGCCGCTGCCCGGCCCCGAACGTGAGCTACGATGTGTGTCCTAAACACACCCCTCGTTCCAGAGGAAGCTGGAGAACATTCGGCCTTTCTTCCAGATGGCATGGGTGTGAGAAGGTGTGCATGGGCGTGAGAGAGCATGCGTGTGAGAGGGTGCGCGCACGCTGCCTGTGGCTTTATGCAGAGCCACGTGGGTACGTCGCTGTGTTTGCAGCGAGATTGAGCAGACAAGATCAGAATTGACACTCAAAAAAAAAATCCCCAGCTTGCATTTCACCAACTGGAGCCAAGATGTTTGTTAGAACAATTTACTCAAATCAGTTTACTTTGTTTTACAGGCAAAAGCCAGCCCTGCGCCGAGCCGCTGTCCTGGGTCCCGGCAGGCCGTGGCTGGTCTGAGGCACCGGTGGTTCCGTTTTCAGAGCTCCATGGGGGCCGTGGGGGGGGGGG
>NW_028078960.1:0-641 GCF_014824575.4 Sturnira hondurensis
TCTTCCTGATTTAGTTTTGGAAGGTTGGATGTTTCTAGGAATTTATCCATATTGTCCAATTTGTTAGCATATAATTGCTCATAATATTTTCTTACAATCCTTTGTATTTCTTTGGCATCAGTTGTTATCTCTCCTCTTTCATTTCTGATTTTATTTATTTGGGTCCTCTCTCTTTTTTTCTTGATAACTCCGGTTAAAGTTTCATCAATATTATTTATGTTTTCAAAGAACCAGTTCTTGGACTCATTGTATCACTTTTTAAGACCTTATTTTATTTATTTCTGATCTGATCTTTATTATGTCTTTTCTTCTCCATTTTGGGATTTGTTTTTCTTTTTCAAGTTTTTTAAAGTATAAAGTTAGACTGTTTATTTGAACCTTTTCTTGTTTTTTTTTTTTGAGGTAGGCTTATAATGGCATGAAGTTCCCTCTTAGGATTGCTTTCCCAGTGTCCCACAGATTTTGGATTGTTGTGTCATCATTTTCAGTGTTTCAAGGTATCTTTTGATTTCTTCCTTGATCATCTTGTTGACCCATTCATTGTTTAATAACATGTTATTTAGCTTCTATGTCTCTGTATATTTTTTGTTGTTCCTCTTGTGACTGGTTTCTAGTTTCATAGCATTGTGTTCACAGAAGAA
>NW_028078961.1:0-701 GCF_014824575.4 Sturnira hondurensis
GGTCACTTAGAGTTATCGGCTCTGGGACTTTGAGTTCTTCTTGTGCCATCTTATGGGCTGTTTGTGCCTGTTATGTAGCAGGATAGGAGCCCTAGGTCTTCACCAGAGCAGGGCAACTCAGTCACTGGGTTGTGATGCTGTATGTGGGGGCGGGGTCAAAGAGGAACAATGGCGTCACATCTGCTGCCTCCCGCAGCAGCTGCCACCGTCACTGGGGCTGTCGAGTTTCATCCCACTGCACGCGAGTGTGCCACTGCCATCAGCCCTCCACCACTGGGTTCGCCCCCTGGGGCCTGCGTGGTCCGTCTTACTGTGGGCAAATGTGCGATCATGGTCAGTCCACCCCACACCCTGACTGGGTCCGGGCCACTTGCGTGCCTAGGTTGGGGGATCTGTCCTGCCCGACCCTGCTCTGTTGCTGCCTCCGCCTCTCTTACCGTCCTGGTTGAGCGGTTCGTCGTAGTTGGACTTCCGTATAATTCAATTTTCTGGTCTTTGGCTGTGTCTTTGTTCTCCAAACCTTTGTTGTATTCAAACTTGGTTGTGGGAGAAGGCACAGTGTTTCCACCTATGCCTCCATCGTGGTGGAAGTCACACTGATGTTTCTTTCCTTCTCTTTTTTCCTTCCTTCCCCTCTCTAAAAATAAATTAGCTAAATTTAAAAAATATAAAAAAGAATAAAAATTATTCAAAGTATATTC
>NW_028078962.1:0-614 GCF_014824575.4 Sturnira hondurensis
CCAGCTTTGGCGATGGTCACCTACCTGCCCACTTTGTTCTCGCTACCTGTCCACCTGGTTCGCTACCTGCCCACCTTGTTCTCTCTACCTGCCCACCTTGTTCTCACTACCTGCCCACCTTGTTCTCGCTACCTGTCCACCACAGGGACTCCCTAAGGACAAACGAGGCCTTGCAGACCACGTTTCCCTTTAATTATTTGAATCTTGAAAAAGCATACCAATGTTTTTCTTATGCTTTTACCTTTTTTTTTTTTTTTTTTTTTTTNTCTTTTTTTTTTTTTTTTTTTTTGGTTAGGAGAGGGAACTCTGGTATTATCTCTGGGGATGAGGATGCTTAGATTTTCTTCCAATTTCTTATCAGGAGGGAAGATCGAGAACCTCTGGATGCACAATCCCCATCACAGAGCCAGTGACGCACGCCATTTCCCCCAGGCACGTCATACCTAAGTGGGGACAACGGGTCCCCCCACCTTGATGCTCACTATGCTGAGGGACCCATCTTCACTGAGCCAAGGTGTTCTCAGGTCTGAAGACAAAACTCATTCCACTGGCCTCTAATCCCGCCACCATTCAATATTTTCCCTCATTTTCATTCCAGTAAGAAAGGCAGTGTT
>NW_028078963.1:0-625 GCF_014824575.4 Sturnira hondurensis
TTTTCTGTTTGTTTTTTTCTTACTTCCTTCTGGTCCACTCGATTGATATGAGTCCCAGTTTTGTTTCCATCACTATTGGTTTCCTGTGCATTTTCCTTCATTTCACTTAGTGTAGCCTTCATTTTTTTATGTAACTGGCAGCCAAAATGAATCATTTCTGTGAGCATTTAGATCACCAGTGTTTTCAACCATGCATCTGATAGGTTGGCTACATCTTGGACACTTAAATGTATTGGCTCTGGGGCTTTGATTTGTTCTTACATTTGCGCCATAATTGTTTGGTCAGGACATGCCTATTATGTAGTGAGGGGCGGAGCCTGAGGTGTTCATCAGGGTTAGTCAACCCAGTTGCTGGGTTGTAACCCTGTATGTGGGGGCAGGGTCAGAGAGGGAGCACAGGCACTTGCTCTGGTCTCTCTCAGATTTGGGTCCCTTTTCGTACTTCTCACAAGCAAACTGGGCCCTTTTAGTGCTGGTTCCCAGGTGGGTGGACTTGTGGAAGTTCCTCCTTGTGAGCCTCACTGGGTCTGCTCATTGTGTCCCGGCATCCAGGGTCTCCTAGAGACCACCTGCAAACCCCGGGTCTGCCAACCACGGCTATTTCCTGCTGTGACCCCTCTCTGCC
>NW_028078964.1:0-576 GCF_014824575.4 Sturnira hondurensis
CGGTAAATGCAAAGACAACCCATGTTCACAGGTTAAAAGACTTAATACCGTCTTGGCTAGTGTAGCTCAGTGGATTGAGCTCGGGCCTGTGAACCAGAGCATCGCAGTTCGATTCCCAGTCAGGGCACATGCCTGGGTTGCAGGTCAGTTTCCAGAAGGGGACAGACGAGAGGCAACCTTACATTAATATTTCTCTCCCTCTCTCCTTCTCTTCCCCTCTAAAGATAAATAAATAAAACCTTTTTTAAAAAGGTAAAAAAAAAGATGTAATAGTATTAAGGTTAAGTGTTAATTAATCTCAATTAATTAAGATGTATTAAGATTAAGTCTTAGTTAAACTCAATTAATTAAGATGTATTAAGATTAATCAACAGATTAATTAATCAGCAGATTCCGTGCAATCGTATCAAAATTCTAGCTGCCTTTTTTTTTTTTTGCAGAAACTGACCTTAAATTTGTTTGGAAATGCAAGGGACCCTGAAAAGCCAAAACAATCCAGAAAAAGAACAAAGTTGAAAGTCTCACATTTGCCAAAAATTATTACAAAGCTACGTAATCAAGACAATGTGGTAGTGG
>NW_028078965.1:0-761 GCF_014824575.4 Sturnira hondurensis
ACAGTGTATTGCTAATTTTCTATACTTCACTTGCTTTCCTTTGCTATACTACTCAAGCTCTATAACCCCCATTTAGACAGATCACATAGAATCTATTACATGAGTGTTGCTCTAATATTATTGTAAATAAGAGCTGTTCTATACAATAGTAATACTTCATAACACACCTCTCGGACCTTAGACCACCTTACAGGTGCCTGAATTCTATTACTCTATTTACTCACATGCTACACCCAGTTGCTAACCTGTACTGTCACCTTACCTGAAATCTGACCACCCGCAACCACACTGCTTTCTAGATACAACTCACAAGCCCCCCCTTCTCAACAAGACACTTAACTTATGTCCACCCTTTCCTAAAAGTGGCAAGCTGGGTCGAAGAGCATGGTTAACTCTATGCATTGCCTAAANACTGTGTCTGTAAATAACATAAAATAATCTTCTGCTATCATAAACCATTTTGCCTCCCCCTCCAACTGATCACACACCCACAATAAAGAAAGGAGTAGGTGGAAGCGGAGAACACCAAGATACCTGCAGGAGACTGCACCACTGAATTTCACAGGTATCCTACCACAGAAGTTCACACCATAAACCTATGGAACCAGAACAGATCAATTTAAGAAGTGGAGGACAACAAGAATAGTATCACAAACAATGGGAAGACAAAGAAACAATACCCAAATGAAAGAAAAGGAGGAAGCCTCAGAAGAATGTTAGATGAAATAGAGGCAAGCCAACTATCAGATGTGGAATTCAAA
>NW_028078966.1:0-2951 GCF_014824575.4 Sturnira hondurensis
TCTAGGTTATATCCTTTCAACTATGAAACTGAAAGAAATGATCATGTTGAAGGTAATTTGCATTAATTAAGGCACATTATGTTACAAACAACAGTAAATGGCTCAGGCTAATTGAGGGAAAACACAAAAATTTATTGAAGGGTTAGTGAGGGACTTAGTGAATTAAAGTAACAGTTAAAACACCCAGGTCTTTCAAGTTGAGGAGTTGAAGCAAATCAAGCAGTGAAATACCCTAAATGGGAGTCGCAGACAGAGGCTAATTCACCACTACCCCACAGTCTCTCTCTTCTATCTTAATTTTCCAAGTTAATAGTACAGGTTGGTCCAACATAGACATTTTCCTTAGGTTGATTGTGGAAACCAGTTACTGAAGTAATGACTTCACTTGGCTAGTCTGACTGTCTTGCCCGTATATTTGGCCGGAATGTAGGGCCTCTTCTCAAAGGATGGAGTAAAGAATACTTGTCAGATGAAACCGACAGCAACTTCGATCTGCCTCTTAGCTTCCATGACCTTGTGGACGCACAGGTGCCTAGATTCTTCTTATACACACATATCCACGGGGGAGGAGGGAGCACAAAATGAACAGTTTCAAAGTAGCTAATGTGCATATATACAGGTGTCCAAAGTGCCATAGTGCAGTTTTAAACTTAATAATTTTAGAAAGGTAAAAGCTACAAATTATAAAGATCATCATNCAGTGGGAGTATTTTAATTTCCCTTCTCCTGTATAGTTCTGTGAATTGTACATAATACTTTTTGTTTTCATTTTTGTTTCTGAGCCTCCAAAGATGGCAGAGAGACAAAAAATGAAAACTTATCTTTGAAAATGTACAAAGCTACAGTGTCAGTGGCATGCAAATAATTAAACGTGCAAGTCAGGTCTTTCAAAAGTTTGTAGCTTTTACCCTTGTAAAGTTATTAAGCTTAGATTGCACAATGGCATTTCAGACACCTGTATATATAGCTATTAGACTATATTGAAACTATTCATTTTGTGCTCCATCCTTCTCTGTGGACATGTATGTAGAAAAAGTGTCCATGCACCTGTATTTCCAAAATCACATAGAGGCTAAGAGGTGGGTCATAGTTGCTTTTGGTTTCGTCCATGCAGTACATTTTTCTCTCTCAATTTAATCATGTCAGTCATCCAACCAAAAATATATTAGAGAGAGGAGATACGGGACAAGGTATATGTTCATTTTAAGAAAAGGATATTAAAAAGTTTGAAAAATTGTTAACAAGCACCATGTTCGTGAAGTGTGGAGTGAGCACAAGGGAGTATTGTAACCTGTCCTGTTAAAGTTCTGTAGTGTTGACACTCTTTTGCATCAAACTTGTTTCACGGATACATGTTGTCATGCCGGGGTGTGCCCTGAAAAGTTGGGTAGAGTGAAGGCAACATCTGGGAAGGTGTGGTCTGCCTTCTCCTTCCTCAGGAAAGTGGTGGGTAGTCTTAAAAGGCATTGTCTGCTCAGATTGGTGGTATGGTGGTGGAAACGGTGGTGGTACACATGCATAAAAAAAGGATGGGTGCTATGGTTTCTTCAAAAAGATGAAGCCCCCTCAATAGAATCTAACTTTTTATCTTTTAAGGACAAAAAAACTATCTTTTTTAGTGTGAGGTTGTCTTCACAGGAAGATATTTTTTCTACTGGCATCTGAAATGTTGCCTTCTTGATTTCCTTTTTCCTCTTCTTTCCAATTCTTGCGTTTTAGACAAGCCAAGGTAAGATGGAACGTACGGCAGCTGAAGCCCTCTTTGAACCCATGCTCCACATGCTCCTTGAGGACTTCTAAGCTGGGGAAGATGCGGCAGCAAGCCATGCAC
Organism: Sturnira hondurensis; assembly: GCF_014824575.4. Taxonomy (NCBI): domain Eukaryota; kingdom Metazoa; phylum Chordata; class Mammalia; order Chiroptera; family Phyllostomidae; genus Sturnira; species Sturnira hondurensis. Next base: position 1,832 of record NW_028078966.1, read on the forward strand.
CTGAAGCCACAGTTGTGGGCCACCAGCCATGCAGGGTTGTTGGCCCTGGGATAGACCTGCAGAGCTGAAGGCATGGCTGGGCTTTCAACCTTCTCTTTCTTCTGGGCTCGGTTGTCTAAGTAGGGCCAATGGCCAAGTAGAGGTCTCTTTGTAGACCTCTGAGAGAGGGGAGTATTTTCAAAAACCTTTTCAATATAGGTCATTTCTTCTGTCTTCATCTTTTTAGATGAAGGTTCTGACCCTCCTTCTTCTGGATCCTCTAAGACAGCTCTGCCGCGTTTCATTTGCACAGGCATGTAGTAAATTGTCATGACTCTTTCATCTCTCCCAGGTACTAAGGACGTGCAGGGCTTGTTATTACCAAATAGACAAACAGGAGAGGAGGCATGTGGAGAGGGAGAGGAAATCTCTGCTTGCTGCAAATCCATGGACACAGGTGTCACAACGGTCCCTAGGGAAAGACAATTTCAAACTTACAAAAATGAGGATGTGTGTGTGAACATGGGAGTTAAGATGACCGTGCCCTATGGGAGCACGTGGAATGAAAATGATCTGTTTTTGATCTATCATGACTCACTGTGGTATTTTAGGTGTTTCCATGGAATAATTATGTGAGAATGGGGATGAAGCATTAAGTACATGTACTTGAGGTGTTCTGTGTGTGTTCTGGGGCATATGTGGTTAGTCCAAATACTGTTGGTAAAAGGAGATGGTAGTGGGTGTGTGCATGATTGTCTTCAGGTGTGACGGCACATGTGGACACATACTGTTTCTGCATGACCTGGCAATGACAGAGCCACTTAGAGCGTTGGAAGAAGTGGGTGTGAGTCTCAGAGTTCAGCTCCATGAGGGAGGGTCTGAAGGCTTGGTGGCTGAAGCAACATATGGATGAGAAAGATAACACATGAAAGTTCTTGTCCTTCAGGGCATCTGAGTTTTCTCGAGTTTGGTCTAACTGAGGGATTTAAAATGGGTTATCTGTTTCAGGGCATGTGAATTGTTTATAAATTTAGTATATAAATGGGTAAGTCTGAAATAATTGAGTGAAGCAATGAAAGTGAGGGCATACCTATGTCACGTTACCAGAAAATAGGAAAATAAAAGGGGGAAGAACTGAAGC
>NW_028078967.1:0-614 GCF_014824575.4 Sturnira hondurensis
GCAGGGAGGGGCTTGGTGGGAAGGCACTGAACCCTGGTCCAACCTCACAGCCTCGGAGACCCTAAGGGCAAGAAAAGGACACGGTGTGCAGAGGATGTTACAGCCCTTACATGTGCAGAGACTTGCGTGACTGCAGGAGTCGGCAGAGCTCTCAGAGGCAGGGTGACGCCCCTGTGTGTGCATTGCAGGTCCCCCCATCCTGCAGGCCCAGCTGTCTTGTCAGTGTGAGGCAGGACGATGCACTGGTGGGCCCTTGAAGTTTAACATCAGTGGACAGACCATCCTTGTCTTGGAACCAATGAGCAGGAACTGGACAGTTGTTAGTCCTGGAGCCAGAGGGATCAAGGAGGACTGGGAGAAGAATGAACGGGTGGAGTTTTTCAGGAAGTTCTCAATGGGAGATTGCACTCTCTTCCTCAGGGACTTCTTAGACTACTGGGGGAAAGTGCTGGAGACCCCAGGTGAGTGTGCAGGGTGCCGAGGATGTGGTAGCTCTCATTAAGGATCTAACACCTTCCTTGTGTCTGTGACAGTGTATGTGTGTATAATGGAAAATTTGACGGATGGAGGGACTGGTTGATTTCCTGGTGGACTTCCTGTCTGGGAAGCCAGGG
>NW_028078968.1:0-570 GCF_014824575.4 Sturnira hondurensis
AATAGGTATTGCATTGAATCTGTAAATTGCTTTGGGTAGTATGGCCATTTTAATGATGTTAATTCTTCCACTCCATCAGCATGGTGTATGTTTCCATTTGTTTGTGTCTTCCTTGATTTCTTTCTTCAGTGGTGTAGTTTTCTGCATACAGGTCATTTACCTCCTTGATTAGATTTATTCCCAGATAATTTTATTTTTGTTTTTGCTATATCAAATGGGATTTTTGTCTTGATTTCTGCTTCTGCTCATTCATTGTTAGTATACAAAAATGCCTTTGATTTCTGGATATTGACTTTGTATCCTGCTGTTTTGCCAAGTTCATTTATTAGTTCCAGCAGTTTTTTGGTAGAGTCTGTAGGATTTTCCATGTACACTATCATGTCATCTACACAGAATGACAGTTTTGTTTCTCCTTTCCAATTTGAATGCCTTTTATTTCCTTTTCTTGCATGATTGCTGAGGCTAAAACTTCCAATACCAGATTAAATAGAAGTGGTGAAAGTGGGCAACCTTGTCTTTTTCCTGATCTTAGTGGAAAAGCTTTTAGTTTTTTCCCATTGAGTATGATGT
>NW_028078969.1:0-553 GCF_014824575.4 Sturnira hondurensis
TAATAGCTCCAAATCACTTTCTTTTACTCCCAAACCCTCCAAAGCAGAGCAACGTATCACCTGTTTCACTGTCTTTTCTTGTGTTTTTCTTTCCAAAAAAGGCCAAAGGTAGACATTAAACATTTTCTACTTTTGATCATCTAAGATGAAATCCTAGAATATTAGTGTAGGAAATGGCCCCAGTAATACTTAGCCTAAAGATTTCTTTGTATGGAAGAAGAAGGTAAGGACCAGGGGTAAATGAAGTGCCCTGGGCAGAACCATGACTGGAAATCAAGTCTATTGGACTCCATTCCTGTCTCTTTCCCACACCTTATGTTATCTCCTCTTGGTGTAGGGCCATGACTAGAGGGAAGATCTATTCATCAATATTTTTCAAAATTTCTCCAATTAAAGGATATATTAAAAACATTAAAACTTTAGGACTTATAAAAATAATGCTAATAAAGTCTTTCTTTTTCCTAGGTTTCTTTCATGAATCTGTAAGTTATAGAATCTCTTGTTTTTTCCCTAGTAATTTCTCAAAAGAATGAATATATATATATATATATAT
>NW_028078970.1:0-612 GCF_014824575.4 Sturnira hondurensis
CTCAAAGGAACAATCCACCAAGAAGATGTAAACATTTTAAATATATATACAAGCAACACAGGAGCACCCAAATTCATAGAGAAAATCTTAGAGGACTTCAACAAAGATATTGACAGCAACACAATTATGGTAGGGGATTTTAACACCCCACTGTCAAAAATCCACAGATCTTCCAAACAAAATATCAACAAAGATATTGTTTCATTGAACAATGCCCCTGGATGAAATGGACTTAATTAATATACATAGAGCCCTTCAACCCAAAGAAGCTAAATACAGGTTCTTTTCAAATGCACATAGAATATTTTCAAAGATAGACCACATGATAGGACACAAAACAAGCCTTATTATATGTCAAATATATTGAAACCATACCAAGCACAAGGGACTGAAACTAGAGACCAACCCGTAGAAAAGAAAAACCCCAAACATTCAAACGTATTGAGATTGAATAGCATGCTAATAAATGAATGAGCCAAGAATGTAATTAGGAAACAAATCAGGCAATTTGTGGAAACAAATGGAAATGAACTAACTGAAAACAACCCAAAACATATTGAACACAGCCAAGGCAGTCCTGAGAGGGAAGTTCATAGACATACAGGCCTACCT
>NW_028078971.1:0-924 GCF_014824575.4 Sturnira hondurensis
AGCCTTCATATGTTCCTCTAATTTGTGACTATAATCAACCAGTTATGTGAGCATCCTAATCAACAGTGTCTTGAACTGTGCTTCTGAGAGGCTGGCAATCTTTTGGTTGCTGAGTTATCAGCTCTGGGACTTTGAGTTCTTCTTGCGCCATCTTTCGGGCTATTCGTGCCTGTTCCGTAGCAGGATCTGAGCCCTAGGTGTTCACCAGGGCGGGGCAACTCAGTCGCTGGGTTGTGACGCTGTATGTGGGGGCGCAGTCAAAGAGGAGCAATGGCGTCCCCTCTGCCACCTCCTGCCACGGCCCCCACCAGTGCCGCAGCCGCCACCAGGGCCCGCACATTTCGTCCCATTGCACGTGAGTGTGCCACCACCATCAGCCCTCCACCACTGGGTTCGCCCCCTGGGGCCTGCGTGGTCCATCTTACTGTGTGCGAATGTGCAACCGCGGTCAGTCTGCCCCACACCCTGACTGGGTCCGGGCTACTTGCGCGCCTAGGTCTGGGGATCTTTCCTGCCCGACCCTGCTCCGCTGCTGGCTCCGCCCCTCTTACCATCCCGGTTGAACGGTTCGTTGTTGTCGGACTTCCGTATAGTTCAATTTTCTGTTCTTTGGCTGTGTCTTTGTTCTCCAAATCTTTGTTGTATTCAAACTTGGTTGTGGGAGAAGGCACAGTGTTTCCACCTATGCCTCCATCTTGGCGGAAGTCTTTTTGTTTATTTTTTTTTAAGATATTTTTTTATTTTTTAGAGAAGGGAAAGGGAGAGAGAAAGAGACACATCGATGCGTGGTTGCCTCTAGCACACCCTCTAAAGGGGACCCGATAGCAACCCAGGCATGTGCCCTGGACTGGGAAGCAAACTGGCAACCCTTTAATTCACAGGCCAGCACTCAACCACTGAGCCACACCAGCCAGGGCTGTTTGT
>NW_028078972.1:0-533 GCF_014824575.4 Sturnira hondurensis
GCCCTCAGTGTGGTAACAATACAAGTTCATTAAATGGTCACTTATTGTTACAGGGTACCCGTTCCAGAGTTTTGTGCTCATTCGTCTCCTGGAAAGCAGTGAGGAAATGAAGACGCTGGGAAGAGTCTTGTCCTCAGGTAACATGACAGTCCTGGGGAGGGAACTCACTGTCCTGTCGCCCGGGCGGGATCCCCAGGACTCCTGTGCCCAGGCTCCCCTTCACTTCAAGGGGCCCTCATTCAGCCATCCACTCCATGGACAAAGGCTCACTAAGCACCCCCAATGAGCCTAAAGGATCACCCAAGAGAAGAATAAGGTGGCTTTGGCCCCTGCCACCCCAAGCTCGCAGGGTAGTGGGGAGAAGTGCCACACACAGGCACACAAGTGATTACTTCAGGACGGCTGCAGCCAGCATTGTGAAGTCTGTGATGAGCAGCGAACGGGGTCCTGACCTGTCTAGCCCTGGAGGCGTGCGAGGGGGAGGAGGCACTGGAAAGGCTGGCAGGTCGCCCATGAACAGGAGTCGGCTGGCG
>NW_028078973.1:0-526 GCF_014824575.4 Sturnira hondurensis
TCCATGGGGGAGGTTGACAATAGTATAGAAAAAGGAGAAGCCAAAGAACTTATATGTATAACACACGAACATGAACTAAGGTGAGGGAATGATGGTGAGACGGGGATATAGGGTGGAGGGAAATAAAGGGGAGAAAAAAACTGGACCACTGTAATAGCATAGTCGATAAAATATATTTTTAAAAAAGAAAAAGTATCAATTATACAGAAAATGGATAAAATACAAATACAGATCTCATCTGTTAGTTACATCTGTTAGTTAAGTCAACAAGTTAGATAAATTATGTATGTATGTATGTATTTCTTTATTCATTCATTCATTCATTCATTCATTCCAGGAAACAGAAGCTTTGGAAAGCAACTGTATAAATGCTTCTCAAATTACCTGTTACTCATTTATGATAATAGAAAAAAGCATTAAAGCCCAGGAAACAAGAACTACTAGTGATTACTCTGTACAGTTAGAGATAAGCCACACCTTCAGAAGAATCATTTTGGGTCAAGATGAATGAGATAAATTCCTACAA
>NW_028078974.1:0-1493 GCF_014824575.4 Sturnira hondurensis
AGATATAGCTACACTAAACAACACCCTAGATGAAATGGACTTGACTGATATAAATAAAGCCCTTCACCCAAAGAAGCTAAATACACATTCTTTTCAATTGCACATGGAACATTTTCAAAGATAGACCACATGATAGGACACAAAATGAGCCTCAATAAATTCAAGAAAATAGAAATCATACCAAGCATTTTCTCTGACCACAAGGGAGTGAAATTAGAAACCTACCCCACAGGAAAAATCTCAAAACACCCAAAATCATGGAGACTGAATGGTATGCTATTAAACATGAATGGGTCAAGATTGAAATTAGGGAAGAAATCGAAAAATTTCTGGAAACAAATGAAAATGAACTCACAACAACCCAAAACTTATGGGACACAGCCAAAGCAGTCCTGAGAGGGAAGTTCATAGCTATACAGGCTTACCTAAAGAAAATAGAAACATTTCAAAAAAACAACCTAACCCGATGCCTGCAAGAACTCGAAGAACAACAACAAAGACAGCCCAGAGCAAGTACAAGGAAGGAAATAACCAAGATCAGAGCAGAATTTAATGACATAGAGACTAAAACCAGAACTTTAAGGATCAATGAATCCAAGAGTTGGTTTTTTGAAAAGATAAACAAAATAGAGAAGCCTTTAAGTAGGCTCATTAAGAAAAGAAGAGAGAGGACACAAATAAATACAATCAGAAATGAAAGAGGAGAGATTACAACTGACACCACAGAAATAGAAGGGATTGTAAGGAATTATTATGAAGAACTGTATGCCAAGAAATTTGAAAACCTAGGTGAAATGGACAAATCTCTAGAAAAATATAATCTTCCAAAACTCAATGAAGAAGTAGAAAGCCTGAACAGACCAATAACAGCAAATGAAATTGAAGCAGTAATCAAAAACTCCCATCACAGAAAAGCCCTGGGCCAGATGGTTTCACAGGAGAATTCTACAAAGCATTTAAGGAAGAGCTAACCCCTATTCTTCACAGACTATTCCAAGAATTCCAAAATGATGGGAAACTCCCAAACTCTTTTTATGAAGCCAGCATCATCCTAATTCCAAAACCAGATAGAGACACAACAAAGAAAGAAAACTTCAGGCAAATATCGCTGATGAACATAGATGCTAAAATCCTCAGCAAAATATCGGCAAATCGCATCCAACAATACATCAAAAAGATCATACACCAGGACCAAGTGGGATTCATCCCAGGGGTGCAAGGATGGTTCAAGATCCACAAATCAGTAAATGTAATACACCACATGAAGAAAAGCAAAGACAAAAACCACATGGTCATATCAATAGATGCGGAAAAAGCTTTTAATAAGGTACAACACCCATTTATGATAAAGGTACTCAGCAAAGTGGGAATATAGGGAGCATTCCTCAATATAATAAAGGCTATATATGAAAGACCTACAGCCAACATCATACTGAATGGGCAAAAACTAAAAGCTTTTCCACTAAGATCAGGAACAAGACAAGTTTGTCCAC
>NW_028078975.1:0-563 GCF_014824575.4 Sturnira hondurensis
AGGTCCAGAGCATTGAAATGGCTTAATAAGCTCATAACTGGTAGAAGTGGACCTAGGATCTAGCTCTTCAGATGGTGAAAGATGCTTTTTTTTTTTTGTCTATGTGGTCAAACTGTGCTACCTTGGAACCCAAGCTGAGGAGCATGGGGCCTCCACTGCAGGGTACGGAGGGCAGAGAAGAATTTTGTTTTGGGAAATGCTTTGATAAATGCGAGGACTTGATTCTGTGACAATAAAATGTTCCTGGATGATCGGTCTGGAGGTAGCCGAGGTCTGATTCTTAAGGACAGGGGTGGGACTAATCAAAAAGAGGCAGATGCAAGAAATATTCGGAGGAAGAACAGGTGATGAAGTTGTCAAAGGTAGAGGAGAGGTCTGGGTGATGTGAATGACCTGGAACGTCCATGTGTGGCACCAAGAACGGACCCACGGGACACAGGAAGAAAGAAAGCCACAGCTATGCGGGGGTGTGTGCCTGGGGTTGTGCGTGATGGATGAGGTTCCAGTTGCGGTGATTTGGTTCCTCCTGGAGACCACGAGTGTTCCCTAACCCCCCACATCAG
>NW_028078976.1:0-617 GCF_014824575.4 Sturnira hondurensis
CGTTGTATGTGGGGGCGGGGTCAAAGAGGGACAATGGCTTCCCTCCGGCGCTCGCCTCCGCGACCCCCACCAGCACCGCAGCCACAACCGTCACCAGGGCCACGCGCCCCGCTCCACTGCATGTGAGTGTGCCACCGGTGTCAGCCCTCCACCACTGGGTTCGCCCCCTGGGGCCTGTGTGGTCCGTCTCACTGTGGGCAAATGTGTGACCTTGGTCAGTCTGCCCCACACCCTGACTAGGTCCGGCTGCCTGCGCTCCTAGGTCTGTCCTTCCCGACCCTGCTCCGCTGCTGGCTCTGCCTCTCTTACCGTCCCCGTTGAACGGTTCGTAGCTGTCGGACTTCCGTATAATTTGGTTTTCTGGTCTCTGGGTGTGCCTTAGTTCTCCAAAACTTTTGTTGTATCCAAACTTGGTTGTGGGAGAAGGCAAAGTGTTTCCACCTATGCCTCCATCTTGGCGGAAGTCCAGTAAAGCAAACTATTGATGAAACAGAAAGACAGCCTGCTGAGTGGGAAAGCATATTTGCCAATGATACGTCCAAGAGGGGGTTAGTAACCAAAGGTGATAAAGAACTCATACAACACCAAAAAAAAATCTAGTTTAAAAATGGACAGAG
>NW_028078977.1:0-865 GCF_014824575.4 Sturnira hondurensis
TTGCTGTTATTAAGCAACCTGCCTTCACCTTTCTACCTGTTAACCTTCCATCTCCTGGTTTAATGATCCAGGATATGCTATTATTAAGGATACTAATGATTTGATTTTCGTTATTTTGCTTTTGTTATGTATACCTTGCATCATTCGGTTTTTTATCAAACAAATCAGTGACTTGTACGTAGACCTCAAAAGACATAAGCTGGACATGACGAGGAATGTGGAGCAAATGCGTTATATAAAATAAAAACGGGGGAGATGTGGGAGCCCACCAGGCCGCAGGGAACCAAGGACAGAGCCCCCACTGTGAAAACGGTGGCAGGACTTGGTTTCTGGTCCCTGGAGCCGGCGGGTATCTTGACATCTTCCGGACCTTCTCCTTCTCAGCCTTGAAGGAAAGAACAAGGTCTTGGCATGTGCGTCATGTTCCAGGAAAGTGATACTCATGAGGACACTGTTATCTGTAGGCTACTGNTAGTTCTGCATATAAGCCAGCAGTTCCTTGAATAAACTCGCCATTTGCCACTAAGAGCACTTGGACCTCTCCATTATTTTAATTAAGTTAAGTCCATCGCCTCACCTCGCGAACACCTTGCTGCCGCGGGCGCTGGCAATCGTTAACACCTGAGGACTGCCTAAATGTTTTAGCGCATTCTCTACATTTACCAGGGTTGTGTCCCATGTGAACTGTTTGATAATTAGAAAGGGCTGATGTAATCCAAAATACTCTGCCACGTTCTTTACAAAATTCAGGCTTCTGTCCAGGATACATTTTTTCATGTAGATTTACACCTGAGAACCAATGACCTGTTCTATCGCAGTCTTCACATTTATGTTCTTCTCTTCAACCTCTTTTGTGAAGTGTATT
>NW_028078978.1:0-589 GCF_014824575.4 Sturnira hondurensis
TTAAAAAGCAAGTCCATTTAGAAGGACCAAAGTTAAAAAGACACCTGGGCCGTCCCGGGCCAGCGGGACCTTTGGGAGGAGAGGGCACACACGCTCCCGCTAGCTGCAGGGGCAGGCGGCACCTCGGGCCACTTGGGGGTGAGGACCTTGCAGATGACGGACACACGTGCCAGGGGCGGCCACGGCAGAGCGGGGGAGGGGTGGGGGAGGGGGCTACTGGACACGTGTCAGGGCCGAGAAGACAACCTCTGCATGGGGTGTCTCCTGGGATGAAGGTACAGCTGGCTGCCCAGCTCGACCTTGAACAAGGGGCCAACGGCTGACCACTCCCAGGTGGACGCTGTCCGGCCTTCCCACGAGCACAGGCGCTCTTCCCAAACTGCGGGCGCCGTGGCCGAATTCTCTCGTGTCTGTGACCCTTTGGTCTGCCGTCACAGAAGACCACAGACCCGAGGAACAACTGAGATTCAGTCCTCACCGTCCTGGAGGCGGGAAGCCCAAGGTCGAGGCACCAGCAAGGTCAGGTACAGGTCAGGTCCCTGGAGCTGGCGGCTTCCTGCTCAGCTTCCTCCTCACCCAGTGGAGGAGC
>NW_028078979.1:0-4427 GCF_014824575.4 Sturnira hondurensis
TTGATAAAAGCAAGAACTCTATTTAGGATGATAGGCCCTATGGTGATCGCTAGTAGGAGCAGTAGAATGGGACCACCAATAGCAGATAAAAGGGTAGTTAACCAAGGTGATGTTTTGAACATAGAGGCATACCAACTGGAACTTTCTTCGTCTTTATCTCCATCCTTTAATTTTTTGGTGAGGGTCCTGATATTTTCTCTAATTACTCCAGAGTGGTTAGCATAAAAACAACATTCCTCCCCTAATGTAGCACATAACCCATCTTGCTGGAGGAAGAGGAGATCTAATCCTCTCCTACTTTGTAATGTTACTTCAGCAAGGAAGTCTACTTGGTGCTCTAAATATATTACCTGATCTTGGAGGAGGGAGATATCTGAGGTGCTGTGCCTCTCATTGGCTGCGCGGCAGCAGCAGGTTACAGAAGCGGAATGCTGAAGTTAGACTCTCCTACGGGGCGTTCTTAGGCTAGCAGAACAGGGGCTTTTCTCTATCATTCCCCCCTGGGGGTGCTTAGACAGCACTTTCGTCTGTCTCAGCATCCAATAATGGGACCCTCTGCTCTTGTTGTTGCTGGAGCATGAGAATGTGGCTAGTGGTCTTCGTACTAGTGCTCCTTCTAACTGGCTGACTACTGTTCTGATGGCCCAGGGTCCTACGGTAATGACTAGGATGAGGATGATCAGGGGTCCTAGGACGGGGGCTAGGAAGGAGAGAAGAGTGTCCTGCCACCAGGAGGAAGCTCCTGTCCTGGCCCCGAGCCATAGTCTGTTTTTAACAAAATAGCAACACTCTTCTCCTAGGAATATACAGGTCCCCCCTGTTCTTCGATTCAGAGCATTAATGAGGTTTTTTCCTCATCATTTTTCTCCTCCTGTGATTAACTATTAGGAGGGGTTCTGAGATTCCTTTCTCCTTCTGGAATCATATAAAGGACAATGGACGAAGGTCTCATCTTCTTATAACTACTTCAGGCTGGACATGGACGTTGTCCTACCTACCCTTGGGTCAGGGGTGCCCTGAAAGAGGAGGAGGTGGGTGCAGCACAGAGGGAGTCCTTCCTGCAAGGGGAAGGACCTTACAGGGTCCTGGTCTGTTGGCTGTCACCAGGAAGTTGCAGTGTTGGTGTCCAAAGGTTGGCATTACTGGACCGTTGGCCTTCTGGTCAGGTCATATTCTGGAGGTGAAAGATTAGGCAGGCCATAGGCATACGGCCTATGTAAACAGAAAAAGACACAGGTTAATTCACACAATAATTCCTAAACCAGATGCTGTGCCTATGAGACTGTCTTTTGGGATGACATTCCATTACAAGGTCCTTCCTGAAATGACATTTAACAGTGGCAATTTGACAGGTCCTTTGCACCTGTAAATTGTACATCTTTGGTGACATCACAAACCTGGTTTCAACTCTTAAATGAAAATAAGACAGTTTTACGACAGTTAGCGGTGCTATTCTGATATCCAATACTGAGCATAGTGATTTTCCTAGAACTATAATTTTTCTCCTTAAAATCACCCTCACTGTTATTACAGGGACTACTTTAGGTCCCACTTTTGATTTTGACTGTTCATTTGCATAAACACACCAAGAGCAGCCTGGATCACTTATGATCTTCAAGTCCACTTTGCTGGAACTCACACAGGGAACCTTCAGATTGACTTCTCAGTCCACCCCTCGGGGCACAGAAGCAGAGCCACACATCCGCCATCTGGCTTCACCTGTACCAGTCATTTTACTCAAATTCTTGAGCCCCCATTGTGCCTATAGGTTCCTTTTAGCCATCTTACAGGAAGGCAACCTTCATTCCTTCCCCCGAAAGACTGGCACGAACCGCATAACTAACCAATGTACCAGGTTTTTCTCGTGGGCTTTTGCTAGCTTCACAGGTCAATCCCAGTTCCTCAGGGCCTTCTGGTGACAACCAGAACCCATACATGCCTCCTACAGGCGTGACATTCCAGTCAAAGTCCTGGTTAACAAAACCACTATTAATGACTGGTCTTATTGGTTTTATGCAAAGAAACCTTACGTCATTATTCATTCCTTCAGAATGCCAAATTCTGGAGGGATCAGGTAGGGAGGAAAACACAAAGCTTGAAGGAAAATCTTTCTCCTAATACCCATCAAGATTCATCTCCATGCCTTATACCTTCTATTACTAACATCACATAATTTCTTTCCAAAACCTTCATATTTCCATTTATTTTTATAACTTTCTAGACTTTCTGAAATATTCACAAACCTTCTATAGCCTTTTTACCTATCCAGATTTATCCATAATTCTCTTTTAATCCCTGTTCCTTTCCCACACTGGGAAGGACTGTAATTAAACTCTGTATCTGGCAGCTAAAAGTCCCTATATTCGCAGGGACATTTTTCACCTTCCTGAAGTTTAGACCTTGCAAACACCCTATAAATCAGATGGTTAGCCATGGACCTCAGTTCATGACCTTCAAAACTAGAGCCATTCCTATCAGAACCAGTTACACAGAGAATCTGACTGCTGCAGGGTCCACACAGCAGCAGCACACAGCTAAGCAGGTTTACAGAAGCAAGAAAGCAGGGCTACTGATAGGGTAATGTTCTTTTGTTCTTACTTCTTAGTAACTTAGTTGTTTACTCCTCTTTATCTTAGTGGCTCAGCAAATGGACCCAGTCCCTCTGACTTGTCTGGGCTTGTCTAAACAGGTCTCTTGCTACATCTCCCCCCTTTATCTATTCTCAGGATAGGAGGAGGTCTCCTGAAGATTTAGGGGCATTCCTAATTCTAAGCAGTGCCAGCGGCAGCAAATCTGTCCAAGGTCATCCAGTCTCCTTCTCAGTGAATGATTTTAGATCTCTGGCCAGGGCCTCTCCGAGGGGAGTGGCAGAGTTTCTGAAGCACTGTGGCAGTCTGGTGTGGGTCTAAGCCAGCTAGGCTGAGGGCTGTAGGTGCCTGTAACCCTGGTCTTTGTTGCCTGCCAGTGGGCTTTTTCTCTTCCCTTTCAGATATGGATACAGAACAAAATCCAAAACACAGAGTTCCGAAACAACACACAGGCATTCTTTTGCACCAGTGTGTCCACTGGTGCCTCGCAGAAACGTGTTCCTTCTGGCCCAGTCTCATGGCAGAGACATGCTGCTTTGCCTCAGGTTGAAGCACTCGTCAGCCCCAATTGACCCTTCTTGGGTCCCAGGTGGCAAAGGCATTCTCCCCAACTGGCTACAGGTGACCTTTCCCAGGTCTTACAATACAGGTTTCTGATCAGAAACAGAACCACATGTGAGAAATTTGCTCTTTTCCCACAAAACCAGAAAACAAGTAGTTGAGGTTTCCTTTACTTTAGTTTTAAAACTTTCACATCTTTTATACATATTTTTACTTATCTAGATTTATCTATCATTCTTTTTTACTCTTGGTTCCTCTGCCTCAGGATCGAGGGGTGTATATACCTTATTTGCTTCCATAAGCCTCTCTAGGAACGCTGCTGGGGATTCCCCTCTGCCCTGGACGACTTCACTGACCTTACTAAAGTTGTAGGTTTTCTCGCAGCTGCCTTGAGCCCCCTCAACAGACGCCGGCGATACTGGAGGAGCGCGTCCCTTCCCCCAGTAGTATTAGAGTTCCAGGCCAGGGGCTGAGAAAGGAGATTAGCCCTTGGGGTTTCTCAGAGAACGGGGGACTCTGATGTTTCCAGTTATATAAGTCACTGGTGGAAAAGGGCACATAAACTATACGGGGAGGCTCCCGCGGAGGAGTATCTGGTGCCGGCGGCACCTCCCGGAGAGGCAAAATGGCGGCGCCTCCATCCCTCCAGCAAGGGGGGGTGTCACTCTTTCTCCATAGGTTTTTCACCCACGGAGCCACAAGCACAGTCACTCTTACAAACACAGAGACAAACATCCAAACAAATAACACAGTTCCACGAACACATGGACTATCAGACTCGCCTGGCATACAAACTGAAACTAAACGCAGCGCAGCGCGGCACAGAGAAAGAGAAAACCTAACGTGACTGGTCACAACCCAAATTACCAAAACCAAATTCCAGAGGGCAGCGTCCCGCCTCTGAAAGTCCCTGGGTAGGTCACAGGTGGCGTCCCACCTACCACCTCAGGGGTTATTTGCTCCAGAGCACCAAAACCAAAAGAGGATCCTCACCAAATACTTACTCAGCCTGAGCTGCCCATTTGGTCTCCAACCCAAAACTCCGCCGAGGAAGATCTCGCTGGGGCCTCCAAATATTGCATCCACCAACCGCGAGAACAAATGTCGGAGACTTTCAGGGTTTCAAAGATGTTACTTTATTGGCCAAGTTTAACCTGCACAGGGGCAAACTCTCAGAGTGTCTGGAGACACGGTGCCCACAGGGGCTGCAAATGAGAGTTGCCCCTAGCGCTTACAGCCAAGTCCTTATATAGGGAAAAGCAAGCAAGCATTGCACAG
>NW_028078980.1:0-5344 GCF_014824575.4 Sturnira hondurensis
TGAAGCAGGTTAATATCTGGGAGGGGTGTTGTGCAGCATTTACAACTGTACAGAATAGCTATTATTTACAATAATATTAGAGTAACAATCATATGACAGTATTTATGAGATTTAGATAACAAGAATAGGGAGTGTAGACTCTTAAGTAGTGTGCTAATGGAACACAAGTGAAGGACAGCAAATTAGCAATATACTATGAATGGGAGAACAGGGGAAACCTGTCAAATGATACAATACAACCAGCCAAGCAAAGAAGACTTTAAAGAAAAGGAATACAAAAACGGTATTAAAATAAAAGATGCAAGAATAATGAAAAATAATATTACAAATATGCAATAACTTGCAGGTTCTCTGTAATATCAAAGCGAAATTTTTCTCACTTTCTCAGCTGTTGAGATGCCCCCTATTTGGGTCCAACTCTGGTCTTTTCACAGTTCCAGGTTTTTTTTTGTCACACTCGTGGGTGTTTAAAAAAAAGAAAAAGGAAAAAAAAGCAGAAGGAAAGAAGAAGAGATAAAACTGGACAGAAAGAAAAAATAAAACTAGAAAGAAGAATAGAGAAGCAAAGGGAATTGAGTGATATAAAAATAAGAATAATTAAAAAACAAAAAATTACCTTAAAAGATCAAAAAACAAACAAAAATACCTCTTGCTGGTTTCAGACTGGCCAAACCAGTTTTTCTGGTCTTGCTGGCTGTAGCAGGCTGAGGGGTAACCTTCCTGTTCAGCACTCATCCCTGCGTCTACTCTCCCCAGGGCTAGCCTGGTGCCGCTCTGCAGGGCCTTGGGTGTGGGATCCCAGCTGTTCACCCTGGGTAAGTGGGTATGAGCTCTATGTCTCCTGCCCAGCTCAGGTACTTCCTGGGTTTATGGTTGTGGGCTCCAGGCCTCCTGTGGTGCTGACACTCACTCTGGTAAAGCGTTTACAAGCATTCCACAAAGCACACTCTCCCTGAGTTGCAGGCGCTGGTGCAAGGCTAGGCCACCTCTGGCCGCATGGGTTAGGGCGCACACTCTTCCCAGGGCTATGCGTGGGTGCTCATAGCTCCTGTGTGTTTGCCACTTAGTCCTTATTCCCCTCTCTGCAACTTCAAGCAACCAGGTCTCTCCCTGTGCTGCTCAAATCTTGTTTGGGCGGAGAGGGAGTGGTTGACCTACCTCTCTCCCCAGAGCCATGTGGCCAGCCCAGTGAGGTCCGGACCTGGGGCTGCAGCCTCCCTGGTCCTTGGCCTGATCCCTGGGCCCTTATCATCCTGAAGCACTCTCCTTACTGTCAGGTTTTTCAATGTCTGCTCCAATTTTTTATCTATTTTCATACATACCATGGTGCTGTTGGCTGTTTGCTCTGTTCCTCCATAGAGGAACAGGTTAGGTTAGGTTTTTCTCTGCATGTAGGGGGAAGTGAAATCTGCTCCCTCTGGCCATGCCGCCATCTTCCCTCTTAAATTTATGCTTTAATGATTATTTTATGTTTGCTATTCAAACTCTTGTCCTATTAAAATACCCTATCATCAGTATTGCAATCCTTATTATGGTCAGGCTTTTAATATTCTGTTTTCAAAACAGCATTTTAAATTTTTCTATTAAAAATAGTGATATGCCAACTGTAGAAAATATGTAGAGTACAAAAATGTGAAGCTAATAATTTTGTAGTCAGATAATATTGGTAATAAACAAATCAATTTCTGTATCAATTTTTATTGTAATTAGAATCATAATTCTTTCATTGAATTATATATCTTGAATTGAGCATTTTACATTTTATCAATTCTTCTGTAAAACCTGATATTTAATAACTCTGAGAGATTTTAATAAATTACATTTTATATTAATTTTCTTCTCTATTTATGACAAAATGAGATATCTTTTCCATGTGGTCTGATCATTTTCTTTAAAAAAAGTGACAGTATTTTCCCCAGAGCTTAGTGATGGTATATATTATTTGTGTTTTTGAGGCAATCAGGATTGGAAGTGATTTGAGAATGTGGGCTTCTGATTAAACTCACAAAGCAATTCTCTTTTTACCAAATTCTGTACGTATTTGTTCACATTTAGTCTCTCATAGAATTTAGAAGACAGAGTTGTTTATTATTTACTGCTACAGCCTCAGTACCTAGCACAACCATTTCACATAGTTGATAATTTTTAGATGTTTGTTAAAGACAGAAAGGTGAATTTTGGTATTTATTCATAATTTTAATTTAGAGTTTGTGATAGAATTAACTTTTTAAATTGATTTGTGAATATCAAAACTCATACTGTGTGTATTTGACTATTTCATTAACTGAGAATGTAATTCTGGCAAAGATGGAGGTGTAGGTAGACACACCGTGCCTCCTCGCAAAACCAAAAGAAGGACAACAACAATTTTAAAACAAACAACAACAAAAAACAGAACTGACAGAAAATCAAACTGTATGGAAGTCTGACAACCAAAAGAAGTAAAAGAAGACACCTTCATCCAGACCAGTAAGAGGGGTGGAGTCAGGCAGCCGGGGTGGAGAGGACTCACAGTAAGGCATTGGCTAGCAGACCAGGGTGTGCAAGGTGGCAGCTGGCAGACCCAGTGAGGCAGTGGATTGTGGAATGGGATGTGCAAGGCTGCAGCTGGTCAGCAAGGCAGCGGCTGGCAGACTGGGGCGGGCCCACATTTAAGCGTAGGTAAACCAGGTGAAGAAAAGGGGGAGTGGGACAGACCACACAACCCAGGGTCCTAGCTCCAGGAAATAAAGCCTCAAATCACTGATTGGAAACAACCGTGGGGGTTGAGGTGGCAGTGGGAGAAACTCTCAGCCTCACAGGAAAGTTTGTTGGAGAGACCCACAGGGTCCTAGAACGTATACACACACGCACACACACACACACACAGAAATCAGCACCAGTGGGGCCTGATTTGCTTGTGGGAAACAGGAGAAGTGACTGAAATCCAGCAGAGAGTGGTGCAAGCACCATTGTTCCCTCTCAGACCTCTTCCCCACATACAGCATCACAACTCAGCACCAGCGGTTATCCCACCCTAGTGAACACCTAAGGCTCCACCCCTCACTACATAACAGGTGTTTCAAAAAAATATGGCCCAAACAGAAGAACAGGTCGAAGCTCCAGAAAAACAATTAGGTGACAAAGAGGTAGCCAACCTATCAGATGCACAGTTCAAAGCACTGGTGATCAGGATGCTCACAGAATTGGTTGAATTTGGTCGCAAATTAGATGAACAAATGAAGGCTACACTAAAAGAAGAAAAGAACAACGTACAGGTAACCAATAGTGATAGGAAGGAAACTGGGATGCAAATCAATGATGTGGGCCAGAAGGAAGAAAGAAACATCCAATCAGAAAAGAATGAAGAAACAAGAATTCAAAAAAAAAATGAGGGGAGGCTTAGGAACCTCCAGGACATCTTTAAATGTTCCAACATCCAAATTATAGGGGTACCAGAAGGGGAAGAGGAAGAGCAACAGGTGAAAAACTTATATGAACAAATAATAAAGGAGAACTTCCCCAAGCTGGCAAAGGAAATAGACTTCCAGTAAGTCCAGGAAGCTCAGAGAGTCCCAAAGAAGTTGGACCCAAGGAGGAACACACCAAGCCACATCATAATTACCTTACCCAAGATTAAAATGAAGGAGAGAATTCTAGAAGCAGCAAGAGATAAGGAGGCAGTTACCTACAAAGGAGTGTCCATCAGACTGTCAGCTGATTCCTCAAAAGAGACCTTGCAGGCAAGAAGGGGCTGGAAAGAACTATCCCCAGTTATGAAAGGCAAGGATCTACATTCAAGAGTGCTCTATCCAGCAAAGCTTTCATTAGAATGGAAGGGCAGATAAAGTGCTTCTCAGATGAGGTCAAGTTAAAGGAGTTCATCATCACCAAGTCCTTATTATATGAAATGTTAAAGAGATTTATCTAAGAAAAAGAAGATAAAAATATATAGTAAAATGACAGCAAATTCATAATTATTAATGACTACATCTAAAACAAAGACAAAAACAAACTAAGCGAACACCCAGAACAGGAACAGAACCACAAAAATGGAATCATATGGAGGGTTGTCAAAAGGGGAATGGGAGGGAGAGAGAGGGGGAAAAGGTACAGAGAATACGTAGTATAGATGGTAGGTGGAAAATAGATAGGGGAGGGCAAGAATAGTATGGGAAATATAGAAGCTAAAGAACTTATATGTATGACACATGAACATGAATTAAAGGGCAGAAATGTGGGTGGGAGGGGGTGTGCAGGGTGGAAGGGAGTGAAGGGGGAAAATGGGGCAACTGTAATAGCATAATCGATAATATATATTTTAAAATCAAAAAGAATGTATAGTTTTTTATATGAATACATGTCTTTCTTAATAAAGTTCTGTTATTTTAAGACAATAAAATTTATTTCTAGACTTGTACTTTTTGTTTCCAGTATGGGCTATAGAGGGATATTTGTATAAGTATTTACCAGCTATGTTACTATCATTTGAGGAGTGCTCACAGGCATTAGATGAATGGATAATTTAAAGATAGCTTGTGTCAAATCTCCTTGCCTCGTCTTCATGTTTTGACTGAATGAAACATTACTGACCACAACATTTTTAATTAAAAATGTTATTTATTTTTATGTTACAGATAAATCAATGTAATGAAAGAATTTTATTTTTTATTTATTTTTTTTAGTGTTTGATTTCTTTTTTTTAACTTTTGTTCAAGTACAGTTTTCTTTCTTGTATTCCCAGCCCTGCACCCCCCCCAGTGCTCCCCACCCCCCTCCCATCTCTGCCCCCCATCTTAGTTATTGTCCATGTGTCCTTCATACTTATTCATGTGAGTCCATCCCCTTTTACTCTGTGCTTCTCTCCCCTCTCCCCTCTGGACCCTGTCAGCACGTTCTGTATTTCAGTGTCATTGGTTACATTTTGCTTGCTTGTTTGTTTTGTTGTTTACATTCCTGTTAAAGGTGATATCATATGGTATTTGTCTTTCACTGCCTGGCTTATTTCGCTCAGCATAATGCTTTCCAGTTCCATCCATGATGTTGCAAAGGGTAGGAGCTCCTTCTTCCTTTCTGCAGCATAGAATTCCATTGTGTAAATGTACCATAGTTTTTTGACCCAGTCATCGACCAATGGGCATTTAGGTTGCTTCCAACTCTTGGCTATTGTAAATTGTGCTGCTATGAACATCGGGGTGCATAGGTTCTTTTGGATTGGTGTTTCAGGGTTCTTAGGATATACTCCTAAGAGTGGAATTGCTGGGTCAAAAGGCACGTTCATTTTTAGTTTTCTTAGAAAATTCCATACTGCTTTCCATAGTGGTTGTACCAGTCTGCAATCCCACCAACAGTGAACTAGGGTCCC
>NW_028078980.1:6456-41419 GCF_014824575.4 Sturnira hondurensis
TTTTGTTTATGTGGTGTATTACATTTACTGATTTATGAATATTGAACCATCCTTGCATCCCTGGGATGAATCCCACTTGGTCATGATGTATGATCTTTTTGACGTGTTGTTGGATGCGATTTGCCAATATTTTATTGAGGATTTTAGCGTCTATGTTCATCAGGGATATTGGCCTGAAGTTTTCTTTCTTTGTTGTTTCTCTGTCTGGTTTTGGAATTAGGATGATGCTGGCTTCATAAAAAGAGTTGGGGAGTTTTCCCTCCTTTTGGATTTTTTGAAATAGTCTGTGAAGAATCGGGATTAGTTCTTCCTTAAAAGCTAAAAATATGGAACGCTTCACGAATTTGCGTGTCATCCTTGCGCAGGGGCCATGCTAATCTTCTCTGTATCGTTCCAATTTTAGTATATGTGCTGCTGAAGCGAGCACTAATGAAAGAATTTTAATATCCTAATTCTCCTACTCATGGTCAGGGTAGGTCACTTTTAATATCTCTTATATTCTTCCTAAAGATGTTTATCTTTGGTGATTGGTATGGTGAGATGATCACTCTTGGGTGAGTTTTGGTTGTCAGTTATTAGCAAATTTGTTTGTTTTGATAAGGAAATTCAATGTCTTAAATCATATTTATAACATTTGAACGAGAAAGGCCAGAATTCTAGCCCAGCACCTCCAGAGCTTTTATCATTTCCCTCACTGTGACCACTAGCTCCGGTGCAGTGAAAGAAGGTGACTGTTGATTGGTTCATTTCCTCCAAGGCTGTTGGAGGGAGAGGGATGCTTGACTTCTATTTCATTGCTTTAACTTTTTAGAACAAGTCAGAAAAAAGAGAGAGGGTGCAATTACTGTAGACTTAACTGCTTTAGCACCTGTCAGTGATGATTTATTTATGGAAAAAAAATTCTCTAGCCACAGGTGTAGAGTTAGTACCTACTTAGACACACTCGAGGTTTAAGCCTTCATCACAGTATTGGCTTCCTCTCTTATTTCTGGTCAATTCCCTATGAACATTATCACATTCTCTTCCACCTGCAAAACTGAAGTGTATACTGACCACCTCCCTATTGCTTCCTTTCCCTATGGTGCTGCTGATGCTCAAAGTTGTGGGGTTTTTCCCAGTCCTACAGAGCAAGATCCTTTCTGAGACCTGAAACTAGCCAAGACATCCCCAGTATCTTGTGAGCAGGTTCCTGATGTTGTCTGTGCTTTGGGTAGTAGGACTCGTGCCCCTTTAATAGACACTGGGAGCCCTGGTTACTGTTCTCCCAGGCGCCCCCCCCCTTCCAGTTGGGCAGCACACCTCAGCACGTGTTCGACCAAAGTAAAGTGAAGTTGTTCCTCTTACCTTTTAAAATCTCAGATATTTTTTCTTACACAGCGTAACTTCTGTGCTGAATTCCTGGACTTCTTTAATGGCACTCTAATTTATAATTGTGGAAACTGGTATTTTGCGGGGCTAGGAGGAAGATGCCAGAAAATTCCTATTTTGCCATCTTAATCTCAATATTTTTTCATTTTTTAAAACAAGATTTTATTTTTTTACTTTATTGTTGTTCAGTTACAGTTGTTTCCATTTTACCCCCATCACTCTCTCCTGCCTATCCCACCCCTACCAATTTTCCACTTTCAAGACTCCCTCCATCTTGACTTTGTCCGTGGGTACTTTATATATGCTCCTTGAAGACACTCTTTCTTTCCCGTTATCCCCTGTCCCCATTCCCTCTGGTAAATGTCAGTTTGCTTTTTATTTGCATGCCTCAGGTTCTATTTTGTCCTCTTGTCTGTTTTGTTGATTAGGCTCCACTTATAGGTGAGATCATATGGTGTTTGTGTTTCACTGCCTGGCTTATTTCATTTAGCATAATACTCTCTGCTTCCATTCATGCTGTAGCTAAAGGTAGGAGTTCCTTCTTTTTTTCTGCTGCATAGAATTCCATTGTGTAAATGTACCACTGTTTTTTTCCCACGCATTTACTGACGGGCAGTTGGGCTTCACTTGACTATTTTAAATCATACTGCTATGAACGTAGAGATGCATAGGTTCTTTTGAATTTGTGTTTCAGGATCATTAGGGTATAATCCCAGCAGTGGAATTGCTGGGTCAAAAGGCAGTTCCATTTTTAGCTTTCTGAAGAAATTCCATAGTGTTTTCCATAGTGGCTGTACCAGTCCACATTCCTACCTACGGTGTACTAGGGTACCCTTTTCTCCACAACCTCGCCAGCACTTCATGTTTGTTGATTTGGTTATAATGGCCATTCTGACTAGTGTGAAGTGGTATGTCATTGTGATTTTAATTTACATCTCTCTGAATATATTAAAATTTTATTTTAAAATAATCATATAGTAAAACTGACTTATTTTGTAGTATAATTCTGTAAACTCTGAATTTTAATATGGTGTATAGCTCATGTAAGCATCATGTGACCAAGATAGAAAATAGTTTCACTGCTCACCTATATTATCTTTTGCTGTCCTTTTGTAATCACGCACTCCCCTATTCCACATTGGTCTGTTGTCTTAGGTTTTAATCCTTTTTAGAATGTCACACAAATGGGATGATAGAATACCTTATCTATCTTCTGAGTTGTTGAAATCGTGGTCTGAGACAGCACATGCCTGAGCGCCATCTCTGCTACAATGGAAGTTTTTTCTATGCTTGGTGGTTTGAACCCCTAAGTAATTTATATTTTTAATTTTTTTCCTACATAATGTTTATAGGCATAGTCATGCATTTCAAAGGTTTGAGGTGATATTGATGAAGATTCACTGTAGCAGCATTAATAGGAATTTAGTCTTTATTTGGCTTTTCTAGAATTTAGCATTGAATGTCACATTCAACAGTATTTTGTTGCACTAGCAATGGCTTTAGGGAGCTGAACTACAGCATTAGGTTGGATGTTATCTGATATCAAGGCTTGTATTTGTCACCACACACAAATATAACTCAAAATGGATCAAAGACCTAAATATAAGACCAGAAATGTATCACATAGAAGAAACCATAGATACTAAACATATTCACCATGGTCTTACAGAGGACTTTGTGAATTTTACTTCCAAGGCAAGGGAAGTAAAAGCACATATAAATGAATGAGACTACATCAAACTAAAAAGGTTCTGCACAGTAAAAAACACTACAAACAAAATAATAAGACAACCAACTAAATGGGAGAAGATATTTGCAAACAACTCCTCCAATAAGAGTTTAACCTCCAATAAGAGGTTAAAATTGAAAACATATAAAGAACACATACTACTGAACAACAAAAAATTGACTAAAATATGAGCAGAGGACCTCAAAAGACACTTGTCCCAGGAAAATATGCAAATAGTCAACAGATATATGAAAAGTGACACAACTTCACTAGCTGTAAGAGAAATGCAAATCAAAACTGCAATAAGGTAGTCTCTTGCAGCTGTTAGGGTGGCTGTTATCAATAAGAGAGCAATAACAAGTATTGGAGGTGGTTGCCAGAGAAGAGAATGGTTGGGAAACAGGCTGAAAAAGGTGAAGGGAATAAGAAGTGCAAATTTGTAGATATAAAATAGTCACTAGGATGTAAGGTACAGCTTAGGGTAATAGATATAGTAATAGATATAGATATAGTAATAGATATAGGTATGTAGTATAATACATAGGGTAACACTACAGTAAAATATATTATAGTAACTATGTATCATACCAGGTGGGTACTGAAAATATCAGGGGGCACATTTATAAACTATGTGGTTGTGTAATCACTATACTGTACACCTGAAGTCAACATCAACTAATATTGAAAAATAAAATTTAAAAAAGAGCTGACTTCTGCCAAGATGGAGGCATAGGTGGAAACACTGCCTTCTCCCACAACCAAGTTTGACTACAACAAAAGTTTTGGAGAACTAGAACACACCCAAAGACCAGAACACGGAATTATACGGAAGTCCGACAGCTACGAACCGTTCAACGTGACGGTAAGAGAGGCGGAACCAGCAACGGAGCTCGGTCGGGCAGGACAGATCCCCTGACCTAGGCGCTAGGCGCACAGGCAGCCCAAAGCCAGTCGGGGTGCAGGGCAGACTGACCGCGGTCGCACATTCGCGCACAGTGAGACGGACCACGCAGGCCCCAGGGGACGAACCCAGTGGTGGAGGGCCAACAGCGGTGGTACACTCGCGTGCAGTGGAACGAAATGCGTGGGCCCGGTGACAGTGGTGGCTGTGGTGCCGGTGGGGGTCGCAGCAGCAGGCGGCAGAGGGAAGCCATTGTCCCTCTTTGACCCCGCCCCCACACACAACGTCACAACCCAGCGACTGAGTTGCCCTTCTCCGGTGAAAACCTAGGGCTCCGATCCTGCTACTTAACAGGCACGACCAGCCCAAAAGATGGCGCAAGAGGAACTCAAAGTCCCAGAGCCAATAACCCTAAGCGACCGGGAAATTGCCAGCCTCTCAGAAGCACAATTTAAGACACTATTTATCAGGATGCTCACAGAATTGGTAGACTACAGTCACAAATTAGAGAAACATATGAAGGCTAAACTAANGATTTTAATTTACATCTCTCTGAATATATTAAAATTTTATTTTAAAATAATCATATAGTAAAACTGACTGATTTTGTAGTATAATTCTGTAAATTCTGAATTTTAATATGGTGTATAGCTCATGTAAGCATCATGTGACCAAGATAGAAAATAGTTTCACTGCTCACCTATATTATCTTTTGCTGTCCTTTTGTAATCACGCACTCCCTATTCCACATTGGTCTGTAGTCTCAGGTTTTAATCCTTTTTAGAATGTCACACAAATGGGATGATAGAATACCTTATCTATCTTCTGAGTTGTTGAAATCGTGGTCTGAGACAGCACATGCCTGAGCCCCATCTCTGCTACAATGGAAGTTTTTTCTATGCTTGGTGGTTTGAACTCCTAAGTAATTTAAATTTTTTAATTTTTTTCCTACATAATGTTTATAGGCATAGTCATGCATTTCAAATGTTTGAGGTGATATTGATGAAGATTCACTGTAGCAGCATTAATAGGAATTTAGTCTTTATTTGGCTTTTCTAGAATTTAGCATTGAATGTCACATTCAACAGTATGTTGTTGCACTAGCAATGGCTTTAGAGAGCTGAACTACAGCATTTGGTTGGATGTTATCTGATATCAAGGCTTCTATTTGTCACCACACACAAATATAACTCAAAATGGATCAAAGACCTAAATATAAGACCAGAAATGTATCACATAGAAGAAACCATAGATACTAAACATATTCACCATGGTCTTACAGAGGACTTTGTGAATTTTACCTCCAAGACAAGGGAAGTAAAAGCACATATAAATGAATGAGACTACATCAAACTAAAAAGGTTCTGCACAGTAAAAAACACTACAAACAAAATAATAAGACAACCAAATAAATGGGAGAAGATATTTGCAAACAACTCCTCCGATAAGAGATTAAAATTGAAAACATATAAAGAACACATACTACTGAACAACAAAAAATTGACTAAAATATAAGCAGAGGACCTCAAAAGACACTTGTCCCAGGAAAATATGCAAATAGTCAACAGATATATGAAAAGTGACACAACTTCACTAGCTTTAAGAGAAATGCAAATCAAAACTGCAATAAGGTACTCTCTTGCAGCTGTTAGGGTGGCTGTTACCAATAAGAGAGCAATAACAAGTATTGGAGGTGGTTACCAGAGAAGAGGATGGTTGGGAAACAGGCTGAAAAAGGTGAAGGGAATAAGAAGTGCAAACTTGTAGATATAAAATAGTCACTAGGATGTAAGGTACAGCTTAGGGTAATAGACATAGGGTAATAGTAATAGATATAGATATAGTAATAGATATAGGTATGTAGTATAATAGATAGGGTAACGCTACAGTAAAAGATATTATAGTAACTATGTATCATACCAGGTGGGTACTGAAAATATCAGGGGGCACATTTATAAACTATGTGGTTGTGTAATCACTATACTGTACACCTGAAGTCAACAGCAACTAATATTGAAAAATAAAATTTAAAAAAGAGATAGTTAAACCTTGAAAAAGTTTAGGACTTGAAAAAGGACTGAGGCACCATTGTCTTAAGTACAATGTTTCTCGTATCTTCTTCAATAAAGGTTTCTATTTTTTTTATTACATGGCTGGATACATTCTGGACTGACCTGGTAAACTCTAATTCTTTCCATTTTTTTCTGGACTATGCTCTTGGAAGAATTGCTTCATCACAAGGAAATTCTTTAAAATTTTTCTGAAAACCACTTACACTGATTAATTTGAAAACTGTGATCTAAACTGTATTATCACAATCAAGTTTTAAGGGCAGAGAAAGAAAGTAATCACCAGCCATGAGAGACCTTTCAGTTTCCTGGTGAGTCACAGAATTCTGGAAGAGTTTGTCACCCTTGCTGCAATGCATTCTTCAAGTCACATGTCTAATAATTAGTATAAAAGGAATGGTGAAGACACTATGTAGTGGTCTGCTTCTGAAATCCAATTTGCATCCTTCATGTTTTCCTCTCCTTTTCTTTGAAAAAGCAAAACCTGAAATTATTTAATTATTTTTATTAGTTCAATTTGTATAACTAAGGAATCTGCTGACATAGTGTCTTGAGATATTTCAAAGGCTCAAGAATTTATTTTGCTACCTTCTAGTCTTTCTCTCATTTTTTTCTGAAACTAATCAACAGTGAAAATTCCAAGAAGCAGAATTTTGCTATCAGAGAGAACTGTGGTGAATGCTGTTAGCTCTGTCACATGCTTTCAAGGCACTTGTGAGCTTTGTTTCATTGTGTGTTAAATGAAAGAGTAATGTCATCCTTAATATTTGATTGTGACAGTTTATTAATAATATATTCAAAGAGATTGATAATCAGCAGATAGTCAATTAATGTAAATAACCTCAGCAGGTACAGAAAAAGCATTTGAGAAATACAGTCTCCACTTCTTATTACGACCTCCCAACAAATTCAGAATCAAAGGCAATTTCTCCAACTTCTTGACAAGCCTCTACAAAACCCTGCATCTAATGTCATGCATGATGGTGAAAGACTGAATGTTTTCCCCCAAGATCAGGAATTTTGTCTCTCACCTCTTGTATTTAGAATTGTGCCAGAGATTCTGGTAGTGCAGTAAGGCAAGAGAAAGAAACAAAAGCATGTGGCTTTGAAAGGAAGATGTAAACCTATCTTCACTCACAGACATCATGATTATCTAGTAGAAAACCTAAGGGTATGTACAAAAGTGCTACTGGAACAAATAATTAATTTTAACAAGTCAGTTGTAAACCTATCATCAATCTAGCCATTCTACTCTCAGGTATTAACCAAAGAGGAATGAAAGTATATGTTTTAAAACACATCTTATACAATATGTTCATAGTAGCTTTGTTCATAACAGTCTACAACTGGTACCAACAGAAATGTACATCAATAGGTGAATATATAACACATAATTTTTGTCTCTTTATGATGGAGTGGGACTCAGCAACAAAACAGAATGAACTATTGACACTTATGAGACCATGGTAGAATTTCAAAATAATTATGCTGAGAGAAAGAGTCCAGACAAAAGAGAACATATGATGCCATTTATGTAAAACCACAAAATAAGCAAATAAATTTGTGACAAAAATGTTGCTGGAAAGCAGGAATGTGTTGTGGGTTGATGTTGAGGGAAGGGTTTCAGGGAGACAGGGGAAAGTTTGGGTTGATGCCTGTATTCATTAACTTGGCTGTGGTGATGGCTTTACAAGTATATAAAAATGTCTAATGTTTTAAGAATTGCTTACTACAAATAGATGCATGAAAATTATGTATTCATAAAACCATTACAATAAAAATCTAACAAGTATTTTCTTTCATGCTCTGCAAGTTTTCTTATGTGACACAAAATGCAGAATGTTTCTTCTTTTGGTTCTCATTGGCTTTGCATTTTGTGTTTCTTAAAGTGTACATAATGGCTCTGTATACCCATATGCTTCACCGTTTAGTTTCAACCGAACTTTACCCTAACTAATTTTGTTTTCCCCTTGTAGAGCAGAATAAAAGTCCATAGATGCTTTTTCAGAATTCCTTTGTAGCATAGTTTTGTGGCAGGTTCTGAGAATGTACCTTGGGAGGTGGAGGAGAAGTGAAGCATCTGGACCTGGATTTCCTATGTCCACCTCCAAGAGACTATTCACAGGTTGACTCAAGGACTCAGGAAGCCCCTTGATCTGAATCTGTGTAGTGAGAACTGCAGGAAACAGCTTGAACTAAGCGTCCATCTCCATGTCTGTGGATAAATGTTTACAGAAAGATGTGTCCTTCTCTAGAACTTTACCCTGATAATTCTCAGTGGTTTTGGGTGTTGTTTTATAAAAGAATAGCCATAGTAAGTGAACCAAAGAAGTGCTTGCTTTTGCTGCTGACACTTCATAGAAAAAGACTAGTTTTTGAAAATTTGTGTTGCCATTGGGACACTCCCCATGCAGATCCTAGAACTTTCTCCCTCATCTTTGTGATCCTCTTGGTCTAGGCCAGTTACCACAAATGAAATCTTGTAAATGGGTATCAGGCTCATGGTAACAAAACCACATGGGGGAGCTTTAAAATATTCATATCAGTGGGTCTCAATCCTGGAAAATATGTTTTTTCAAGTTAATGTTGAGATCCTGGAATCTTTAGCTTTTGCTCACTGGCATTGATTCTACTATCATCTGTTGTATGAATAATAGCTGGCATATCTTTGACAATTTTCTAGGTGATGAGGAAGAGAGTTCTAACAGCTGCTCCAAGCTTTTCATACATTTTCACATTTCCAGGGCTCTCCACTGTGTGTGGGGGGATTATGTCATTAGTTTGGCCAGAGAATGTGGTAGAGACATGGTAGTAGAAAGCATTTTCAATACTAAATCTACATTAAGGCTATAGGATTAATATTCCTTGCTTAACTCACATTGGTGTTGGGGACCGCCCTGTCTGGTTTCAAGAATTGCAACTGTCTAAGGCTGTGAGAGACCTTTGGAATTCGAGCCACTGAGGAGACAAGGCTTGTCTCTGGCAGCAGATGCTGCCCCTGCTTCATCTCATTGCCCCCAAAGTATGGTTGGATGGTCAGAGACAAGTGAGACCCCTCAGAGGAGGGGCAACCTAGACCAGACACAATCACTTGGGAGGCCATAATGGAAAGACTAGGGAGGGGGCTGCAACAAAGAGGGAGTGATGGACCCTCACCCCCTCACCCCCAGCTGTGATGAAGTTCGAGTCCCCATGTCCTCTGGGAAAAGTGCTTCCTGGCTGTAATCCACTTAAGCCTAAAAACCTATGATGGGGAAGGTGGTGCAGACCTTGTGCTGGGAATGGCAGGCTCTCTGGGTAATTAGGCCTGAGAAGGAATATGTGAAACCCTGTGAGACCTGCTTTGTTTAAGAATGCTTTCAGTTAGATGATAAGGGCCCGAGCAGAAGAAGAGTTTATGTTCCCAAAGTTCTGTAGCCTTTTAGCTGACAGGCCCTGATTTAGAAGAAACCATGATGGTTCTTGGTGTACTATCTACTGTTTGCTGCTTGACAATGATTAATAAGCTGTACCTGAGCTCCTGTAAAAAAATCCCAATATAAGACTGACTAGGCAATGGTCAGGGCACTCTCTCTTCCTGGGAGAGAGTTGCCCGGCCGCTCCAAGCTGCTCTCCTCTCGAGAGCGTGGCAAGGCCCTTCTGAGGCTCTCCTCTCTTGAGGGAGTAGCCTTGCTGGCCCTTTTCCTCCACAGGACTCGGTAGTTTGTGTGAATTTGTCTCATATCTCATCCATGACACTGTGGGCACTGCTGGTCAATGCACGTGACACATTGGTTAGCTATCTTACCTTGGAAGGAACAAAGTAGTGGGAGATTAAGATGTTGATCTAAGATCACTCTTTATTGATTTAGTACTTTCACTTATGATTTCTTTCTCCTGAACAATTTTATTAAAGAGATAACAGTTCTTACAATTGATAATATTTGAAGACTGAGAAAATATTGTAGGTCATGTGGTAGTGAATCCTCAATGGAAAGAATGTTTATTTCTGCTTAATATAACAAATATTTACTAGGCATATATAACAGTAAGAAATGTCAGTCACTGTTCTATGTTATGTACAATGGCTAAAAAGTTAAGCATTACTCAATCAGAAAAACTAAACTTCTTACTACTTCCTCTTATTTCAACCCCAAACCATTTTCTGACAACCAATGGATTATAGGCAGGCCCCCAGAGGGTAGATGAGAACATAATGTACTGTATTAAAATGCTCAAGGAAATCAATGTTTTCTAACTACAGGTATTCCTTGCATGCTTTGTTAAATACTTCAATGTCAGGTATTGTCCTAAGGAAAAACAGACCTGCGAGCTTAGGTTGCTATTGTATAAATTTCTAAGCATCACCTGAAGGGGGTCATGTGCCTCATAAATAAGTCAGTGTTGAGAACATACTGCCATTTGGGGAGGAAACTAAGAAACATGCATCCCTTGTCAATTCCTCTCCACCAGGGGGTGCTACTTGTTAACTCAAACACATTTCTTGGTAAATGTAGGCTTTGACTTAGAGTTTCACCATGACTTCAACATTTTCTCATATTAAGTGTCAAGAACATTATTTAGGCAACACTGTAGAGATGAACTCGTGTCCAGGCTTAGTGACTGTGGTTCTCTTAGTGCTTGGTAAGTAACATGCCTCTTAAAATATAGATCTTTCTCCTGTCAGCAACTTGGTAAACTTTGGTTTCATTTAAGAGCTTTATGACCACGGTGACAGTTTTCTTTTATTTTTGCTCAGGACAAACCCATGGAGACTCAGTGACCCAGACGGAAGGCCAAGTGACCCTGTCCAAAGGGGATTCCCTGACTCTGAACTGCTCCTATGAATCCACAGGGTACCCAACTCTCTTCTGGTACGTTCAGTATCCCGGAGAAGGTCCACTGCTCCTCCTGAAAGCCACCACAGCCGATGTTAAAGAAAGCAACAAAGGTTTTGAAGCCACCCACCGCAGACAACAGAATTCTTTTCACTTGAAGAAAACCTCAGTGGACGAGTCAGATTCGGCAGTGTACTACTGTGCTCTGAGTGACACAGTGACAGAAACTGCAGGGGGAGCTGAGCACAAACTCGGGTTGCTAAGTGTCTATGACTGTTTGATCCCCTCTGGTGGATTCTATTATTTAACATCAAATACACAGGACATCAATACAAATTTCCAATTATTTAAGCACATTAATAGAGTTGTTGGACAAATTAGACTTCCATACATTCAGGGATGTTGAAGACAAAGGAATGTTTTCATTTAGGAAATAATGGACTAAAACATGGAAATAAAAATAAAGTATTAAAATGTTTAAGAAATTGTGACTCCAACTTGTTTTCATGTTACATTTTATGTAATAAGATATTAACATTGGCCCTCACAGTAACTAAATGTGAGGATTATGAGCAAAAGTGTTAAAGCCTGACTTGATTGAACTTTTTACTAAGCACTTGTGCACAGAAGTATTACACATGGTTTTGATCTTGACGGTTTCCCATCTGCTCTTACTGTGTTTTTAGAAAGTTTAGAAATATGCTTTTATACACAGTTCATAAAAGATTCCAAGTTTTCAAAGAATGAGTGTTGAGGGACCAGTGATAGAAAGGTAATAACTGTTATTAACACTTGGTTTCTTTATTCTTTGTCATATAAAAGTACAGAATTTTCTTAATTTTGACTTCGTCCTTTGCTGTGAAATTAATTTCTCTTACTCTTTAGTTTCTGCCAGCTTTTCTTTCATTCCCCTTTTGTATGTAAATATTAACTTTTAGAAACTCTGTCTTTTGTCTTTTTTCTGAGATACCACCTTATAGGTATTAACTTAGTTCATTAACTCGTTCTCTCGGAGTCTCCTTGCCCTTCAGCAGAATCATCTTTCCATTGGGATATCTCTTTGGAGGGTGTGGACACAGTGGGTTGGTGAAAGGGAGGGGCTTCATTCTCTTCACACAGGGGCAGCTGCAAAATCCTATCCTATGTGCTCAGCTTTCTTGGTTGTTTGTTTCTAGTATTTTCTCTTAAGCAATATGCAGCAAGGTTTTTAAAAATTTGATTCATCAAATAATTGATTTGTATATGTATTTTGATTTATTTGGACCCATTTTGGTTTTGCTTCTCATGCTCTTGTTTTTCTTTTGTTTTTAGTGTGACTTCTGTTGCATTGATCAAAATTTTGTTTTTGTCTGTGATTTGAAAAAGGTAAAATGTTTTCTCTTAGACCATTTCTCTGTGGTCTAAGTGTGTCATTCTATAACATTTCCTCCTACTTTATCTTCTCTTTGGGATTACATTTTCCTCTAACTGATTTACTATCTTTAGAATAACCTCAGTGACTAGTTGAACAAATAACACACCAACTGTATGTGAAGATATTAATTNTTCCTGCAGCATAATGGCCAGAAGCACCCAGAGGACAGCTGCTTCCTCCAGTGTCCCCATGTTTAGGTGGTTTGTGAAAGAGTGCCTCCAGTGAGATACTTAGCTTGTGGACATCTTTTTCCAGCACCACAGGGAATGGTTGTGTGGTGTAGAAGAGGACCAAAGTTATCTCTACTCTTTCAGGGGTGTCCAACCCATGGCCCATGGGCTGAATGCAGCCCAGGATGGCTATGAATGTGGCCCAACACAAAATTGTAAATTTACTTAAAACCTTTTTCTTGCTCATCAGTGTTCATTAGTGTTTGTGTATTTAATGTGTGGCCCAAGGTGATTCTTCTTCCAGTGTGGCCCAGATGCCAAAAGTTTGGACACTCCTTTAGCTGTTCTAATATCAAATAGACATGAGACAGATTAGCAAGACAAAAAGATCAAATTGAATACATACCTATGTATGGGAACCCTGCACACATGAGAGTCAGAGACCCCATGTGCAGGAGAGGTTCAGAGACAGAAAGGGAACATGAACCTGTAAGACATCTGAGCTGGGGGCGAGGTAAAATGACTTGGGGGCTTCAGAGTGCTGTTGAGGATGACAAATAGAGCAAACTTCTGTTTAGTAAGTAGCAGTTTGCACTGCTCTATAGATAGGTCAAAAGATATTATCTCTGCTAATCTCTCTGTATGGGTAAGGGCCCTAGTTCAAGTTCTTCTAGGTAGTTAAAGCAAGGGGCAGAAGTTTCTAATGAGCCTGAAGCTAAAATTGCCTTGAACTCAAAGCAATCCACATACTACTGAGGCATACTTTGGGTGGCTCATTCTGAAGTTCCACACTGGCAAGTTCTAGGTGGTGGATTTCCAGCTAGTTTCACTGGTGTTGGTGTCTCTGCCATTCAGGGAGCTACAACTGTGTCTTGTCCCCAAGAACTGGCCTCAGCTCTGGAGTGGGGGTAGAGAACCCTTCCTTGTATATTTTATCCCAATGTTTAGTGGGTAAATGCACTAAAACATGAGTATAAGAGGTAAAATTAAAATCCACCCTTGCATTAATTTTTTAAGGCTGCAATAACAAAATGGCATAGACTGGGTGGCTTAAACAATAGAAAATTTTTTATTCTGCAAAGCTTTGGTGTATGGGTGACTGTCTAACTGACTCAGTCCCCCAGCCAGGGGCCTAGATTTTTTTTTTCACAAAGGTAGTTGCAAAATACCATGTTATTACAAGAGGTGAAAAAGAGTTGTTGACAGAGGGAGATCATTTTGGAAATGTATAGAACTGACAATTTTATCATGTTTTGGGAAAACACTGTTGCAGAGTTCGGGAGAAAAATGATTGAATATGGAATCTGATCTAGCAATGGCCATGGAAACAGGAATACATTCCAGGAAAGTTGGCTTATTCTTTAAAGGAAATTTCAATAAAGATATGAATCAGTCCTTATACTTAGAATATACTATCCCTCTTGATATCAGAAAATAAAAACACCTGTAGAATAAGTTTACATATAGTTACATTTTCTGAGTCTGCAGCCTGATGTTATTTGAGAATTTATAATCTTAAATATTTTGATGCACATAATTCACATAGCAACAGGAATAGATTTCTTAAAGCACACCAGGTTTCTAATGGCAAATCAACCAGATTTGTAATAATAATGTGGGTCAAACTGTTTTCCATTTCATGGACGTTTTCACCATTTGCTCCTTTATCATTGAGCATCAGTCCTTTACCTTTTATAACAGAAATTCTTATTGAAAGCAGTTTCCACATTTTGACTGTTGGTACTGTCAGTTCATTGGGAATAGCAAGGTCATGGGCAAGATCAGCTTAGAGAAGCAGAGCCTGAGATGATAGCTATTCACAATATTGAATGATTTCTCTTTTATTCTGGTCATTGATTTACATGTTTCTTTTAGAAAGAGTTTTCCTTCCTAATAGACAAATGAGGATGGTAGATTTAGCTGAAAAGGAATGTTTTATATTTTCTTTGCCCAGGAGAGTGAATCTTGGTGCTTTCCTGATTTCAAGCATGTAAACCCAAGCCATTGATGAATAAATACCAACAGTGTCTACCTCGTTCCAACCTAATGACCCAGTAGTGTTGACCCGGAGTTACAAATCTTGACCTCTGCATTCTTATTGTGCATGCAATCTCTCACCTAAGGCCCAGCTTGTTTGCCTATTGCTACCTTCACATATCTGAGTGCTACACAGGCACAGGGTAAGTGAACATTTAACCCGCAAGTTCAGCAGTTAGAGATGTGACCACAAGATGGTAGTGCAACTCTGCTCATGCAGAACATGTAGAGGGTTCGTTTTAATGGATTCTGAATGAATAGGCTATGGCAGAAGCACAGTGTTTTTCTTATTGGCTGGGTAGACTGTGAGAAATCACTATGACTGTTAGAGAAAAGAAGGGATAGCCTGATAACAGAAGTAGCTCTGTTAGCTGGAGATTGTAAATCTATAACTGATTTTAATTAGGAGGAACAATGAAGATATCCACTGGAGCTGTATTTATATGCTTTTGGCTGAAGCTGAGCTGTGAGTTGAGGAAACTGGGAGACTATAGTAGTGAATATTTCTTAGAAGTCAAGGAAGAGATTGGCTTTATTCAGGTTTCCTCTAGCTACTATTGAAAAGGAGAAGTAAATTCTGCACTGTAATAATCTGGCAAATCTTTCTCTCACTTTTTTTTTCTGCATAGGGTTCAGTCAAGGAGAGCAAGTGGATCAGCATCCTTCTACCCTGAGTGTCCAGGAAGGAAACACCTCTGTCATCACCTGTGCTTATTCTGACCGCACCTCAAGCTACTTTCCTTGGTATAAGAAAGAACCTGGAAAAGGTCCCCAGCTCATTATAGACATTCATTCAACTAAGGACGAAAACCAAAATGAAAGGCTCACTGTTTTATTAAATAAAACGGCCAGACATTTCTCCCTGCACATCGCGGCCACCCAACCTGGCGACTCAGCTGTCTACTTCTGTGCAGCGAGTACACATTACTTCTTAGCATGTACAACCTGTACACAAACCTGTGAGTGGAGCAGTTCCCTCTCCTTTGGGACAGACATTCAAAAATAGCACTTGTGAAATTGTTTGTCTGCAAGTGGAAACTAATATGTTGTATGTTAAAAACATGTAATGAAAAGATTATTTTTAAGATGACCAAGAAAGTGTTAGAACATTTTGTTAGATGATGGTTTCTTAATGGATTTTCTTTACCTTCTGCAATATAAAGCTCTTTTACATTATAGTTGAAATAGAATATTATATTAATTTCAGGTATACAACATAGTGATTTGAGATTTATATATCTTACAAAGTGATCACCATCAGAAGTCTAATAACTAACCATTTGTCACTGTATAAAGTTACCACAATATTATTGATTGTATTCCCTATGCTGTACATTACATCCTCATAACTTATTTATGTTATAAGTTTGTACCTTTTAATCCCCTTCAACTTTGTTGCCCATTCAAGTTTTCCAACATAATTTATTGAAGACTTTTCCCTATTATATATTCTTGCCCCCTTTGTCACAAGTTTAATTGATTATATTAGCATGAGTTCATTTCTGGGCTCTCCTGTTCCATTGATTTATGTTTTCTTTTTCTTATCAGTTTTTATCATAACTGTACTGTTTTCATTATTATAGCTTTCTAGTATAGTTTTAAATTAGTGAGTTTGTGGTCTCAACTTCAATTTCATTTACTTCTGCTCTGGTCTCTATCATTTTCTTCCTTCTACTAACTTGGGCTTTATTTATTTTTCTTTTTCTAGTTCTTTCATGTGTAAGGTTAGATTATTTGAGATTTTTCTTATTTCTTGAGGTATGCCTGTGTTGCTATAAACTTCTTCCTCAGTGCAACTTTTGCTCTGTACCATAGATTGTATAACATTGTTTCCATTTTCATTTGTGTCAAGGTATTTTTGATTTCCTCTTTGATTTCTTCATTGACATATTAGTTGTTTAGTAGCATGTTTTTCAGCTTCCATGTATGTTTTTTCCAGGTTTCCTATTATAATTGATTTCTAGTTTCATGCCATTTTGTTTGAAGATGCTTAATATGATTTCAATATTCTTGAATTTATAGACTTGTTTTGTGACCTAACATGTTATCTACCCTGGTGAATGTTATGTGCACCTAAAAGGAATGTGTATTCAACCAATGCTTTGGTTGAAATGTTCTGTACATGTCTGTTAAGAGCATCTAGCCCTATGTGTCACATAAGGACAATGTTTCCTTGTTGGTTTTGTCTGGACAATCTACCCATTGATATAAGTGGGGTGTTTAATCAGTGTATTAGCATCAATCTCTCCCTTTATGTCTGTTAATATTTGCTGTATGTATTTAGTTGAGCCTATCATGGGTGTATAGGTGTTTACAAGTGTTATAGCCTATTTTTGGATTGACTCCATCATCATGTCATACCCTTGTATCTTGTTAGAGTCTTTGTTTTAAAAGTCTGATTTGTCTAAGTATGGCTACACCAGCTTTCTTTGCATTTCTTTTTCGCAAGGGAAAGCTTCTTCTGTCCATTCACTTTCAGTCAGTGTATGTCTTTTGATTTAAAGCGAGTCTCATATAGGCAGCATATGTGTGGAGTTTTTTTATTCATTCATCCACCCTGTGTTTTTAATGGGACATTTAGTTTATTTACATTTAACATAATTATTGATAGGTACATATTTGTTGCCATTTTATAGTTTTCATATTAGTTTTGTAAGTGGTTGGTCTACTACCTGTACTATATGTTTGTCTTTACTAGTGATATTTTTTCCTTTCATATATTTTCTTATTTCTAGCTTTGTTGTTTTCTTTTCTGCTTAAGGAATTCCCTTTAAT
The DNA here is from genome assembly GCF_014824575.4 of Sturnira hondurensis. NCBI lineage: Eukaryota > Metazoa > Chordata > Mammalia > Chiroptera > Phyllostomidae > Sturnira > Sturnira hondurensis. The sequence continues at coordinate 23,737 of NW_028078980.1, forward strand.
GTTTCTTGTAATGCCAGCTTAGTGGTGATGAAGTTCTTTAATTTTTGCTTGTCTGAGAAATTCTATCTCTCCTTCAGTTCTGAATGATAACCTTGCTGGATAGAGTATTTTGGGGTAAAGGTTTTTTTTTTCTACTTCATGTTGAATATGTTGTGCCAGTTCCTTCTGGTCTGCAAAGTTTCTGCTGAAAAATCAGCTTAGTAGTCTTATGAGGGTTTCTTTGTAACAACTTATTTTTTTCTTTCTGTTTTTAAGATTCTCTCTTTGTCTTTTGACATTTTAATTATAATGTGTTTTGATGTGAGTCTCTGGGTTCATCTTGTTTGGGCTCTTTGTGCTTCCTGGACTTATATATCTGTTTCTTTCACCAGGTGAGGGAAGTTTTCAGCCATTATTTGTTCAAACAGGTTTTTCATCCCTTTCTCTCTTCTCCTTCTGGGACCCTTATGATGCAAATGCTCATACACTTGTTGTTGTCTATAGGTCCCTTATACTATCCCCATTATTTTATTTTTTTTCTCTTGCTCTTCCAATTGGGTGGTTTCTAATATTTTGTCTTCCTGATCACTGAGCTATTCTTCTCTGTCACCTCATCTGCTGTTAATTCCCATTAGTGTATTTTTCATTTCATTTGTTGTATTCCTTAGTTCTGATAGGTTCTTTTAAAACTTTTTTATCTCTTCATTAAAGTTCTCACTGAAATTATCCACTTTTCCGCAGAGTTTGGTGAGCATTTTTATGACTATTACTTTGAACACTTTATCTAGTAGATGGTTTACCTCCATTTGGTAATTCTTTTTCCGGGGTTTTGTCTTGTTTTTTTTCTTTGTTCAGAAAATGTGGCATTATTTAGAAAGTGTAATTTGGTGTCTAGTGGTGTAATTATCCCCTTGTCACCAGAGCAGGGTGTTCCAGGTGTGTTCCTGTGTGAACTAGTGCTAAGGATGCACTGGCAAGTGAAGCTGGACCCTGGCCTGGATGGCTGTGAAGCTGGCTACAATTGTTACAGGGACACTGGTGTGCAGGACAGCCCCCTGTGTGACTGGCTGGTGGGTTTGACTACAACTGTTGATAGTCCACTGGCATGTAGGACAGACCTCCGATGAGGCTGGCTATGAGGCCCAGCCATGACTGTGTATTGATGTTAACTGAGACCACCCAGTGACTCTTTCAGGGCAGTAGCTGCTTTGGAGGGGTGCCAGCCTGGGTGGATCCTCAGGAAAATGCCATGGTGAAGTGAACAGTATTAGCAAGGTTGAAGGAGAGTGTCAGAAATGATGCCTACCAGTCTTACATCAGCTAGGTGGAAGGAGAGTAAATAAAGGGGAAAATGGTGCCAACCAGTACCTCTGTCCCTGGATAAAGTTCCAACAGACCCCTGCCCTTCCCGCACATGTCTTAAAATTAGTCAATGTATCACCTTCACATATGACTGAGGTGCTTTTCAAATTTCTGGCTCTGCATTGGAACTCAGAAAGAGTGTAACCTTTGTTTCCTAGAACCCTTTGGCTCTCCCAGACATAAGCCCTACAGATTTTCAAAGCCAGATGTTATGGAGGCTCCTCTTCATGGTGCAGGTCCCCCTAGGCTGGGGCTCAGACTCACTCCTTGCTCTCTTCAGGAGTAACACCATGGTTGTCATATCCCTTCCACTCGTAGGTTGTTGCACAAGGAGTAGGGGGTAGGGTGAGTCCTGACTAGATTGAATCTCAATGTGGCTTTTTCTTTATATTTGCAATGTAGAAAATTTGTCCTCCTCGTCTTCAGGACATTCTCAGAAATATCTGTTCTCTATATAACCGTCAATAAGAGAAGGTGAGCTCAGGATCTTTCTAATCTCCTGTCTTGAACTTGAAGCCAGGAGCAATGCTCTTGATGCCAATTTAGTTTGTTCATGAAATGCTGTTTATTGTGGTTGGTGCACTCTTTCTACAACAACCTTAACAGATTCTTGAAGGGAGTTAGGGATGTTTTATTTTTAAATTTAGGCTTTAAAGAAGACATTATATTTGTTATTCAGATTCTCTCATATAAACAAATCCTAAATAACAATATTACATGCCTAAATACATATGAGATTTTAACTCTCGGGTTTCAAAAATTGCATGTTATTTTTTGCTGACTATAAAACATCACATGCTAAATATAGAAAATACGTAAAATATAAATATTTAAAATTGATAATTCTGCATGTTGGTAATTTATTGCTAATATTTTGTGTACCATCTTCAGTAAGTTATAGTGTAAATAAGATTCTGATTTTTGAATTTAATATTGTGTTCCCAGTTTTGTTTCCTCCTCTAATACCTGCATTTTTTATATTTTGCCATGTACAATGAGCACTTTTTTGTCCAAATCTTTGAGGGAAAAATGGATGCATATTATATATGGGTAGTACTAATTCTGTATCTATAAAATGTTTTTAATTCTTTTAATTATTTGTTACATAAAATTTCTTATTCCATAGTGTTCAAAAATAAATACTAAAATTTTTTTACTCTCAGAACTTAGAAGATAAACTTGTGTTTTATGTTCCACAGGTGGCAAACACAAGGTCTGAGGCCTGAATCTGGAACCTCCAGCTTGTTTTATCTGGCCCAGCACCTTGTTTCTACCAGCCCACTGAGCTCCTTGCCCCTAATTAAGGAGTAGTTACATTTATACAGTCCTAAAATTACATTCAACCCTTTGAGGGCAACCACCAGGCTGATGTGGTCCTCAGTGAAAATGAATTTGACATTTCTGTAAATCATTCCTACTTAGAACAAACTTTTTTTACATAGTTGATAGTCATTACATGTTTGATTAAGAAAGAAGGAAAAGGGACTTCCGGCCAAGATGGAGGCGTAGGTGGAAACACTGTGCCTCCTCGAACAACCAAGTTTAAAGACAACAAAGTTTTAGTAACAAAAACACAGCCAAAACACAGAAAATTGAACTGTATGGAAGTCTGACAACAACGAACCATTTGGCTAGACCGGTAAGAGGGGCAGAGTCAGCGGGTGGTGAAGCGGGGTCGAGCAGGAAAAAGCGGCCAGACCCACAGGCACGGTAGGTGGCCGTTGGCAGATCCCAGGCGCAGGGTGGCAACAGGCAGACCCAGTGAGGGCCCAAGGTGGGTGGCTGACCCAGGTCACATATTCGTGCACAACTAAACCAGGCAAAAAAAAAACCAAGCAGTGAGACAGACCTTGTGAGCCAGGGCCCCAGAACCAAAAATTAAATCCTAAAAGCACCAATTGAAAAAACTTTTGGGGGTCAAAGTGCCGGGAGAGGCTCCCAGGCTCACAGAGGAATGTTGGAGAGACCCACAGGGTTCTGGAGGGTGCAGAGGCCCACACACCTGGGAACCAGCACCAGAGGGGCCCAATTTGCTTGTGAAAAGCAGCAGAGGGGACAGAAATCTGAGAGAGAGCATGGAACAAGCACCATTGCCCCTCTCTGACCCCACCCCCACATACAACATCACAGTCCAGCTACTGGGTCACCCCACCCTGGTGAACACCTAAGGCTCCGCCACTCATATGTAACAGGCACAAACAGACCAAAACATTATAGCTCAAGAAGAACAGCTCAAAGCCTCAGAGACAATAATTCTAAGTGACCAAGAGATGGCTAACCGCTCACATGCACAGTTCAAAATACTAGTGATCAGGATGCTCACAGAACTGGTTGATTTTAGTCACAAATTAGAGGAATAAATGCAGGCTAAACTCATTTATAAATTGAGTTTAAATAAATTTAAAATTAGTTTATAAATTAAAATTTATAAATATTTATAAATTTATATTTATTTTAAATTTGGTTTATAAATTCAGTTAAACTGCATTTATAAAATGCAGGCTAAACTCATTTATAGATGCACTTACATTTATAAATTGTCTTGAGAAGAACAAACTCCTGAGAATGTATATTTATTTATTAAAGAAGTATTTCTTTTCCTCTCTTTTACTCCCATCCCAGCCCATTCCCTAGCCCTCCCCCCTTCTTCCCATTTCCACTCCCCCTAGTTTTTGTCCATGTGTCTTTTATACTTGTTACTTCAAACCCTTCCCATTTTCCCCTGAAATTCCCTCCCCTCTCTCCTCTGGTCACTGTCAGCCTGTTCTCTATTTCAGTGTCTTTGGTTATATTTTGCTCATTTGTTTTGTTGTTTAGGTTCCTGTTAAAGGTGAGATCACATGGTATTTGTTTTTCACCAAACTGTACTTGAACAACAATTAAAAGAAAATAAACCAAAAGGTGATCTGTTGTTAAAAAACAACAACAAAAAAGAAAACCTTTTAAAGCTCACAAACATGTGGAATTCAGATGTCAATTCACACATGAGTATGTGTCAATTATTATTCTTTAATGTAAATAAATTAACCAACATGCTTCCAAAAAAAAAAGAAATATTTCTTTCTATTTATATAATTCTCAGTAAAGCTCCATTTTTAATGATAACTAAATTTATTCCTAGATGTTTAACTTTCATTGTTACATTTGTGTTTGAAATTATTCTTTCTGGGGCATGTGGGAATTTTTTTGTTGTGCCCTTCTCAAATCTTGCTAGTGGATTACATAAACCCTTTGGATTAAGGTTTATTTCAGGGATAGCTTGTTATAAATTTTCCTGCCTCATTTTTATGTTTTGACTGAATTAAACATTACTTCCATGTTTCTTTTAAAACAGGCAATCCTTCTAGCATTGTATATAAATCAATGAAAGAAACCTTTGCATAAATAATTAATCCTCTAATTCTCTCACCACTGGTCAAGGGTAGGTCATTTTCCTGTTTTAAAAAAATTACTTTATTGTTGTTCAATTACAGTTGTCTGCATTTCCCCCCATTTACCCCCACCCCACTCCACCCATCCCACAAGGGTAGGTTATTTTCAAGACCTCTCATGTTCTTTTTAAGGATGGACATAANGCTAGTGGATTACATAAGCCCTTTGGATTAAGGTTTATTTCAGGGATAGCTTGTTATAAATTTTCCTGTCTCATCTTTATGTTTTGACTGCATTAAACATTACTTGCATGTTTCTTTTAAAACAGGCAATACTTCTAGCATTGTATATAAATCAATGAAAGAAACCTTTGCATAAATAATTAATCCTCTAATTCTCTCACCACTGGTCAAGGGTAGGTCATTTTCCTGTTTTAAAAAAATTACTTTATTGTTGTTCAATTACAGTTGTCTGCATTTCCCCCCATTTCCCCCCACCCCACTCCACCCATCCCACAAGGGTAGGTTATTTTCAAGACCTCTCATGTTCTTTTTAAGGATGGACATAATTGGCAACTGGTGAGAGGATCCCTCTTGGCTGAGTTATGGTTGTGGGTTATTAGCTAACTCTTGTTTTTACAGGGAAGGTCATTAGATTAAATTACATTTAAACATCTGAACAAGAATGGTCAGTATTCTTTCTCAAAGGCTTTCATTATTCCCCTCTCTATAACCACTGGCTCCTGTCCAGTAGAAGCAAATTGACTCTTTTGATCCTCTTCCTCCAAGTCTGATAACAGAGTGAGAAGGAAGCATGGCTTATATTTTATTGGTTTATTCTTCTCAAAACCAAGTAGAAGAGAGAGAGGGTGTGATTACTGTGGGCTTAATTGCTTTATCATACTTGGGTGAGAATTTATTGGATGGAAGAAAACAATGCTCTTGCCCGAGTGTGCAGAGTCAGTGTATGCTTACTTCATATTCGGGCACATTCATACTTTAAAACTTCATCACGGTCTGTGTATTTTTGTTTCCTACTGCCTCTGGGAAATTTACCACAAACTTGGTGGCTTAAAACAACAGATTTTTTTTCTGTCATGGTTCTAGATGCCAGAAGTTGAAATGATCTTTTTTTCTTTTTATTTTATTGATTATGGGAATTATGGGATGGCCATAATTTTAATATGCATACACAGAGAGAGTTTTATTATAATCAATGATCTTATGATCAGCTGTCTTGTGGAAGTATATAGGGTCACCAATTCCCTTCAGAACTGGGAATACCGAATATAAAAACTTACTATGGTTCTATTAGGGTCACAATTGAGATAATGGGAAAAATATAAATTTAAAGACTTAATAACCTAATGACTAAACTCCAGTGTCCACTCTGGCCTTTTTGAACAGAGTGAGCTGTTAAACTTAAATAGAGAAGAGAAGGGGATCTCTGTAACAGAACTTCATACCTGAAGGGCTTCATTCTAAACTTCTCAGCAAAGAATGCTTAGATTTTCCTGCTTTTGGCCCCAGATAGGCAACAGAACAGGCAGTGATAGTAAGAAGGAATATTGCTATAACAGTATATAGATCAAGAGAGCTACAGAAATTAGCCCAGACAGCATTGCCTTCTGATTATAAACTGATTTATTTCATCTGAGGTGAAACAACAGCATATATAGGTGTGAGGATGTATGATTATTACATCTTATGTTTTTCCATAATCTATCACATGAAGTATTTTATAAGTACCAACAGCCATTTCCATCACAGATGCAATGAATGAACATAGTTGGTTGAATCATCAGTCTTCTTTTCAATACAAAACTGTACTGTGTTTATTTTCAGATGTAATTTTTATTATTTAAGAGTTGATGATTGAAAAGGAAGTTTGGGTTGGGTGAGACTCTCAACTGGTACACAGAGAAGGCTGATGTGACCCACAGCAACTGGCTGCACCAGGAAACCCTGTTTCCTGTTCTGGGGCAGCAGCAACACACAGCCCAGCATTTCTTCTCTTCCTGTCAGAGTCACCTCACTTTACAGGGTCCTGAAGCTGAAGAAGCACAAGATATTTATTATTTAGTGGTGGAAGAAAGCAAAGATGCCGCTCTCCAGTCTTCTGAAGGTGGTCCTGGCTTCAATGTGGCTAGGTAGGCATGCCCCAGTGAGAATGGGTCTCCTCTGAGACATAAGGGCTGAGGGTCCAGGCACTTATAAAAAAAGGGAACTGTTTTATAAGTTCCCTTGAAAGGAGATGTAGCAGGATGTGAAAAAGAATTTTTTTGTTCCTCACTACATACGCCCAAGCCTTGTGATTATTTTTCCCTTCAGGATCCAGTACTGCCCAGAAGATAAGTCAAGGCCAACCAGCAATGTCAGTGCAAGAGAAGGAGGCTGTGACTCTGGACTGCACATATGACACCAGAGATAGTCGTTATAGCCTCTTCTGGTACAAGCAGCTGAGCAGTGGGGCAATGATTTTCCTTATTCGTCAGGACTCCTATAACCAGAAAAATGCCACAGAAGGTCGCTACTCACTGGATTTTCAGAAAACAAACAGTTCCATCAACCTTGTCATCTCACCTTCACAGCTGGAGGACTCTGCAGTGTATTTCTGTGCCCTGGGTGAGCCCACAGTGAGAGGTGTGTAGGAAGAAGGTGAACCAAAACCTCAGGGCTCTGCTTTATGCATCCACCTGCTATAGGGACCATGACCGGGAATTGTTAACACAGTCAGGAAGTGGCCAGGGCTGTGGTAGCACAGGTGTAGGTAGTGTTTGAGGGAAAACACTCTATGAAAATACCTCTCTAGGTCCACAGATCACATGTAGAGTTATCATTCATGAAACACATCTGTATCCTTAAACACTTGGGTTAAAAATGTTTTTCGAAGTTAAATAACAGCCACAATACCTGCAATGAAGACATACAGAGGGCCCAGAGGCATATGAAAGGATGCTCTGATGCTCACTAGCTGTAAGAGAGATGCAAATTAAAACCACATTGAGATACCACTTCATACTGGTGAGAATGGCCATCATAAACAAATCAACAAACAACAGTGCTGGCAAGGTTGTGGAGAAAAGGGAACACTAGTATGCTGTTGGTGGGAATGCAGTCTGGTGCAGCCACTGTGGAAAAGGGTTTGGAATTTCCTCAGAAAACTAAAAGTGAACTGCCTTTTGACCCAGCAATACCACTGCTGGGACAATATCCTAAAGATCCCAAAACACCAATTCAAAAGAACCTATGCATTTCCATGTTCATAGCAGCACAATTTATAATAGCCAACTGTTGGATGGGCACCTAAGTGTCCATCAGTAAGTAAATGGATGGATCAAAAAATCATGGTACATTTTACACAATGGAATACTACACAGAAAGAAAGAAGGTGCTCCTACCCTCCATGACAGCATGGGTGGAACTGGAAAACATTATGCCAAGTGAAGTAAGCCAGGTGGTGAAAGACAAATACCATACAATCTCACCTGTGAGGGGAACCTTATCAACAAAACAAACAAGCAAGCAAAATATAAACAGACATATTGAAATAAAGAACAAATGGACAATAACCAGAGGGGAGGTAAGATGGGGATAATGCAGGGAGGAAGGGGGAAGGGTCATCAAGGTACATCTATAAAGGACATCTAGACAAAAATCAAAGGTGGGTAGGATCAAGGGTTGGAAGTGAGGACAGGTGGAGCAGGGGGAGTAGTAGGGTGAAAATGGAGACAACTGTACTTGAACAACAATAAAAAAAGAAAAAAATTTAAAAATTACAACAAAATAAAACAAAAAGAAAAAATAGCCACAATAAAGAACTTGCCATTTTGTGAGAGACTGAGCTAGAAGAATTAAGGAAATTCAGAAACATCTCAATTAAAGTCAGTAAAAATGTGTGAATTGTATTTCCAGATCATTTTGATTAGTAAATATTTATTGGGTATCTGTTTTATAGGGGAGGGAAAATTCTCCTCCACCCTGTTTGGGTCACTGGCTGGGATAGGTGACATAAAACAGAATAAACAGGGAAAAGCATATAAATTTTATTGAGTTTTCACTTTTAGATGGAGGCCCTCACAAGAAAATGAAGATGTGAAGGTGTGACCAGGGCAGGAAGCTTTTAAAACTTTTCGAAGTTTTAAAAAAATCCCCAATAAATTTATGTAGAATTGATAAGACCAATGTGTGTGAACTCATGGAAGTCCAACTAAGGCTCAATAGTCCTTTTCTTCCTTAGCTAGGAATATAAAGGTTAGTTTAACAAAGTTTGTAGGTTCTTCTTTTTTTTTTCTTTTTTTAAAATTAATTTATTTATTTATCTTTAGAGGGGAAGGAGAGAGAGAGACATCAATGTATGGTTGCCTTTTGCACATCCCCTGCTGGGAGTTGGCCTGCAGGGAACTGGCCTGCAACCCAGGAATGTGCCCTGACTGGGAATCGAACCGCGATCCTCTGGTTCGAAGGCCTGTGCTCAATTCACTGAGCTACACCAGCCAGGGCTGTAGGTTCTTCTTGTGTGTCTCTTGGCTGTTGTGGCTCTCTCCAAAAAGAGGAGAATTTATTTTCTGTGTTTAGGCAGAAAAGGGAGAACTTTTTGTGTGTTTTGTTTCCTTTTTTCCCTTTTCTTTTCTTTCCTTTTTCCTTTCCTTTTCTTTTTTTATTGTTGTTCAAGTACAGTTGTCTGCCTTTTCCTGCCACCATGCCCTCCCACCCTAGTGATCCCTACCTCCCTCCCCTGATTCCACCCCCCCTTGGTTTTGTCCCTGTGTCCATTATAATTGTTCCTGATGACCCTTCCCCCTTATCCCCCATTATCCCCTCCCACCTTCCCTTTGGTTACTGTCAGTTTGTTCTTAATTTCAGTGTCTCTGGTTATATTTTTCTTGCTTGTTTGTTTTGTTGATTAGGTTCTGCTTAAAGGTGAGATCATTTGGTATTTGTCTATGGTATTTGTCTTGTCTGTCAGTTTGTTTTTAATTTCAGTTTCTCTGGTTCTGTTTCCTCTTTTACACTTCTTTAAAAATTTTAAAATTATAGTTAGCATTCAATATCATTTTATATTAGTTTTGGGTATATAGCATTGTGTAGACAATCATATCCTTTATAAAGTGATTCCCCTGATATTTCCAGTATCCACTGGGTACCCTACATAGTTATTACAATATTATTGACTAGATTTCCTATGCTTACTTTACATTTCTATGACTTTTTGTAACTACCAATATGTATTTGTGTTTGTATTTGTACACTCTTTGTGTTTCCTGGATTTGTATGACTTTTTCTCTGATCAAATTTGGGAAGTTTTCCATCCTTACTTTTTCAAATAGGTTTTCTATCTTTTGCTCTTCTTCCTCTCCTTCTGGTGTCCCTATTATTTGGATATTATTATGTTTCATATTGTCTTGCATTTCTCTTAATCCCTCTTCATTCTTTCTGAGCCTCTTTTCCTTTTCTTGCTCTTTCTAGGTGTTTTTTCCTACTTTGTCCTCCAGCTCACTGATCTGATCTTCCGCTTAATCGATCCTGCTTTTGATTCCTTCTAAAATGTTCTTCAGTTCAGATATTGTGTTTTTTATTTCCTCTTGGCTCTTGTTGATAGTTTCTATTTCCTTTTTTATGTTTATGTAGTTTGCAGTGAGTTCATTGCAATTTCCCTGTAGTTTCTGGTAATTCACTGTGTGCTCATTGAGTTTCCTGATAACCATTGTTTTGAACTCAATATCTAATAGTTGAGTTGCCTCTATTTCATTTAGCATTCTTTCTGAGGCTTCTTCCTTTCTCTTCTTTCAGGGATTGTTTTTTTGTCTTCCCATTGTTTGTGAGACTCTTCTTGTTAGCTTCAGCTTCTTAAATAGATCTGCTCTGGCTCCCTGGGTTTACGGTGTGAACTTCTGTGGTAGAATACCTGTGAGATTCAGTGGTGCAGTCTCCTTGGAGTATCCTTGTGTTCACAGCTTCTACCTATTCGTTTTTTTGTGATCAGTTGGAGGGGGAAGGCAAAATGTTTTAAGAGAGAGTATTCTATGCAAGAGAGTATTCTATGATATTTACAGTAGCAGCTGGTAGAGAAGAGATAGGAGATCCTTTCACTATGTATAGTGTTAACCATGATATTCCACCCAACTAGCCACTTTTTAGGAATCATGGAAAGAAGATAACACTCTTGTTGGGGAGGGATGTATTGCGGGTTGGATGTAGAAAGCAGTGAGGTTGTGGCAGGTCAGATTCTGAGGTAAGGTGAGAGTAAAGGATGGTAAATAGGTGTGGTATGTGAGAGAATAAAGTTAACTACTACTGTAATAGACTTTAGGAAACTGTGAAGCAGGTTAATATCTGGGAGGGGTGTTGTGCAGCATTTACAACTGTACGGAATAGCTATTATTTATAATAATATTAGAGTAACAATCATATGACAGTATATATGAGATTTAGATAACAAGAATAGGGAGTATAGACTCTTAAGTAGTGTGCTAATGGAACACAAGTGAAGGACAGCAAATTAGCAATATACTATGAATAGGATAACAAGGGAAACCTGTCAAATGATACAATACAACCAGCCAAGCAAAGAAGACTATAAAGAAAAGGAATACAAAAACAGTATTAAAATAAAAGATGTAAGAATAATGAAAAATAATATTACAAATTTGCAATAACTTGCAGGTTCTCTGTAATATCAAAGCGAAATTTTTCTCACTTTCTCAGCTGTTGAGATGCCCCCTATTTGGGTCCAACTCTGGTCTTTTCACAGTTCTGGGTTTTTTTTGTCACACACTCGTGGGTGTTTAAAAAAAAAGAAAAAGGGAAAAAAAGCAGAAGGAAAGAAGAAGAGATAAAACTGGACAGAAAGAAAAAATAAAACTAGAAAGAAGAATAGAGAAGCAAAGGGAATTGAGAGATATAAAAATAAGAATAATTAAAAAACAAAAAATTACTTTAAAAGATCAAAAAACAAACAAAAATACCTCTTGCTGGTTTCAGACTGGCCAAACCAGTTTTTCTGGTCTTGCTGGCTGTAGCAGGCTGAGGGGTAACCTTCCTGTTCAGCACTCATCCCTGCGTGTACTCTCCCCAGGGCTAGCCTGGTGCCACTCTGCAGGGCCTTGGGTGTGGGATCCCAGCCGTTCACTCAGGGTAAGTGGGTATGAGCTCTATGTCTCCTGCCCAGCTCACGTACTTCCTGGGTTTATGGTTGTGGGCTCCAGGCCTCCTGTGGTGCTGACACTCACTCTGGTAAAGAGTTTACAAGCATTCCACAAAGCACACTCTCCCTGAGTTGCAGGCGCTGGTGCAAGGCTAGGCCACCTCTGGCCGCATGGGTTAGGGCGCACACTCTTCCCAGGGCTATGCGTGGGTGCTCACAGCTCCTGTGTGTTTGCCACTTAGTCCTTATTCCCCTCTCTGCAACTTCAAGCAACCAGGTCTCTCCCTGTGCTGCTCAAATCTTGTTTGGGCAGAGAGGGAGTGGTTGACCTACCTCTCTCCCCAGAGCCATGTGGCCAGCCCAGTGAGGTCCAGACCTGGGGCTGCAGCCTCCCTGGTCCTTGGCCTGATCCCTGGGCCCTTATCATCCTGAAGCACTCTCCTTACTGTCAAGTTTTTCAATGTCTGCTCCAATTTTTTATCTATTTTCATACATACCATGGTGCTGTTGGCTGTTTGCTCTGTTCCTCCATAGAGGAACAGGTTAGGTTAGGTTTTTCTCTGCATGTAGGGGGAAGTGAAATCTGCTCCCTCCGGCTATGCTGCCATCTTCCCTCTTAAATTTATGCTTTAATGATTATTTTATGTTTGCTATTCAAACTCCTGTCCTATTAAAATACCCTATCATCAGTATTGCAATCCTTATTATGGTCAGGCTTTTAATATTCTGTTTTCAAAACAGCATTTAAAATTTTTCTATTTAAAAATAGTGATATGCCAAGTGTAGAAAATACGTAGAGTACAAAAATGTGAAGCTAATAATTATGTAGTCAGCTTGCGAACCAGAGGATCGCGGCTCGATTCCCAGTCAGGGCACATGCCTGGGTTGCAGGCGGGTTCCCTGCAGGCCAACTCCCAGCAGGGGACGCACAAAAGGCAACCATACATTGATGTTCCTCTCCCTCTTTCCTTCCCCTCTAAAGATAAATAAATAAATAAAATCTTAAAAAAAATAATTATGTAGTCAGATAATATTGGTAATAAATCAATTCCTGTATCAATTTTTATTGTAATTAGAATCATAATTCTTTCATTGAATTATATATCTTGAATTGAGCATTTTACATTTTATTAATTCTTCTCCTGTAAAACCTGATATTTAATGACTCTGAGAGATTTTAATAAACAACATTTTATATTAATTTTCTTCTCTATTTGTGACAAAATGAGATATCTTTTCCATGTGGTCTGATCATTTTCTTAAAAAAAAAAGTGACAGTATTTTCCCCAGAGCTCAGTGATGGTATATATTATTTGTGTTTTTGAGGCAATCAGGATTGGAAGTGATTTGAGAATGTGAGCTTCTGATTAAACCCACAAAGCAATTCTCTTTTTACCAAGTTCTGTACATATTTGTTCACATTTAGTCTCTCATAGAATTTAGAAGACAGAGTTGTTAATTATTTACTGCTACAGCCTCAGTACCTAGCGCAACCCTTTTCACATAGTTGATAATTTTTAGATGTTTGTTAAAGACAGAAAGGTGAATTTTGGTATTTATTCATAATTTTAATTTAGGGTTTGTGATAGAATTAACTTTTTAAATTGATTTGTGAATATCAAAACTCATATTGTGTGTATTTGACTATTTCATTAATTAAGAATGTAATTCTGGCAAAGATGGAGGTGTAGGTAGACACACTGTGCCTCTGGCAAAGATGGTGTAGGTAGACACACCATGCCTCCTTGCAAAACCAAAAGAAGGACAACAACAATTTTAAAACAAACAACAACAAAAAAACAGAACTGACAGAAAATCAAACTGTATGGAAGTCTGACAACCAAAAGAAGTAAAAGAAGACACCTTCATCCAGACCAGTAAGAGGGGTGGAGTCAGGCAGCCGGGGTGGAGAGGACTCACAGTAAGGCAGTGGCTAGCAGACCAGGGCGTGCAAGGCGGCAGCTGGCAGACCCAGTGAGGCAGTGGATTGTGGAATGGGATGTGCAAGGCTGCAGCTGGTCAGCAAGGCAGCGGCTGGCAGACTGGGGCGGGCCCACATTTAAGCGTAGGTAAACCAGGTGAAGAAAAGGGGGAGTGGGACAGACCACACAACCCAGGGTCCTAGCTCCAGGAAATAAAGCCTCAAATCACTGATTGGAAACAACCGTGGGGGTTGATGTGGCAGTGGGAGAAACTCTCAGCCTCACAGGAAAGTTTGTTGGAGAGACCCACAGGGTCCTAGAACGTATACAAACACACACACACACACAGAGAAATCAGTACCAGTGGGGCCTGATTTGCTTGTGGGAAACAGGAGAAGTGACTGAAATCCAGCAGAGAGTGGTGCGAGCACCATTGTTCCCTCTCAGACCCCTTCCCCACGTACAGCATCACAACCCAGCACCAGCGGTTATCCCACCCTAGTGAACACCTAAGGCTCCACCCCTCACTACATAACAGGTGTGTCAAGACAAAAAAATATGGCCCAAACAGAAGAACAGGTTGAAGCTCCAGAAAAACAACTAAGTGACAAAGAGGTAGCCAACCTATCAGATGCACAGTTCAAAGCACTGATGATCAGGATGCTCACAGAATTGGTTGAATTTGGTCACAAATTAGATGAACAAATGAAGGCTACACTAAAAGAAGAAAAGAAAAATGTACAGGGAACCAATAGTGATGGGAAGGAAACTGGGACTCAAATCAATGATGTGGGCCAGAAGGAAGAAAGAAACATCCAATCAGAAAAGAATGAAGAAACAAGAATTCAAAAAAAAAAATGAGGGGAGGCTTAGGAACCTCCAGGGCATCTTTAAATGTTCCAACATCCAAATTATAGGGGTACCAGAAGGGGAAGAGGAAGAGCAACACGTGAAAAACTTGTATGAACAAATAATAAAGGAGAACTTCCCCAACCTGGCAAAGGAAATAGACTTCCAGTAAGTCCAGGAAGCTCAGAGAGTTCCAAAGAAGTTGGACCCAAGGAGGAACACACGAAGCCACATCATAATTACCTTACCCAAGATTAAAATGAAGGAGAGAATTCTAGAAGGAGCAAGAGATAAGGAGGCAGTTACCTACAAAGGAGTGTCCATCAGACTGTCAGCTGATTCCTCAAAAGAGACCTTGCAGGCAAGAAGGGGCTGGAAAGAACTATCCCCAGTTGTGAAAGGCAAGGATTTACATTCAAGAGTGTTCTATTCAGCCAAGCTTTCATTAGAATGGAAGGGCAGATAAAGTGCTTCTCAGATGAGGTCAAGTTAAAGGAGTTCATCATCACCAAGTCCTTATTATATGAAATGTTAAAGAGATTTATCTAAGAAAAAGAAGATAAAAATATATAGTAAAATGACAGCAAATTCATAATTATTAATGACTACATCTAAAACAAAGACAAAAACAAACTAAGCGAACACCCAGAACAGGAACAGAACCACAAAAATGGAATCATATGGAGGGTTGTCAAAAGGGGAATGGGAGGGAGAGAGAGGGGGAAAAGGTACAGAGAATACGTAGTATAGATGGTAGGTGGAAAATAGATAGGGGAGGGCAAGAATAGTATGGGAAATATAGAAGCTAAAGAACTTATATGTATGACACATGAACATGAATTAAAGGGCAGAAATGTGGGTGGGAGGGGGTGTGCAGGGTGGAAGGGAGTGAAGGGGGAAAATGGGGCAACTGTAATAGCATAATTGATAATATATATTTTAAAATAAAAAAGAAGGTATAGTTTTTATATGAATACAGGTCTTTCTTAATAAAGTTATGTTATTTTAAGACAATAAAATTTATTTCTAGACTTGTACTTTTTGTTTCCACTATGGGCTATAGAGGGACATTTGTATAAGTATTTACCAGCTATGTTACTATCATTAGTGAAGTGCTCACAGGCATTAGATGAATGGATAATTTAAAGATAGCTTGTGTCAAATCTCCTTGCCTTGTCTTCATGTTTTGACTGAATGAAACATTACTGACCACAACCTTTTAAATTAAAAATGTTATTTATTTTTATGTTACAGATAAATCAATGTAATGAAAGAATTTTAATATCCTAATTCTCCTACTCATGGTCAGGGTAGGTCACTTTTAATATCTCTTATATTCTTCCTAAAGATGTTCATCTTTGGTGATTGGTATGGTGAGATGATCACTCTTGGGTGAGTTTTGGTTGTCAGTTATTAGCAAATTTGTTTGTTTTGATAAGGAAATTCAATATCTTAAATCATATTTATAACATTTGAACAAGACAGGCCAGAATTCTAGCCCAACACCTCCAGAGCTTTTATCATTTCCCTCACTGTGACCAGTAGCTCCGGTGCAGTGAAAGCAAGGTGACTGTTGATTGGTTCATTTCCTCCAAGGCTGTTGGAGGGAGAGAGATGCTTGACTTCTATTTCATTGCTTTAACTTTTTAAAACAAGTCAGAAAAAAGAGAGAGGGTGCAATTACTGTAGACTTAACTGCTTTAGCACCTGTCGGTGAAGATTTGTTTATGGAAAAAAAAATCTCTAGCCGCAGGTGTAGAGTCAGTACCTACTTAGACACACTCGAGGTTTAAGCCTTCATCACAGTATTGGCTTCCTCTCTTATTTCTGGTCAATTCCCTATGAACATTATCACATTCTCTTCATCCTGCAAAACTGAAGTGTGTACTGACCACCTCCCTATTGCTTCCTTTCCCTATGGTGGTGCTGATGCTCAAAGTTGTGGGGTTTCTCCCAGTCCTACAGAGCAAGATCCTTTCTGAGACCTGAAACTAGCCAATGTATCCCCAGTATCTTGTGAGCAGGTTCCTGATGTGGTCTGTGCTTTGGGTAGTAGGACTTGTGCCCCTTTAATAGACACTGGGAGCCCTGGTTACTGTTCTCCCAGGCGCTCCCCCCTTCCCAGTTGGGCAGCACACCTCAGCACGTGTTCGACCAAAGTAAAGTGAAGTTGTTCCTCTTACCTTTTAAAATCTCAGATATTTTTTCTTACACAGCGTAACTTCTGTGCTGAATTCCTGGACTTCTTTAATGGCACTCTAATTTATAATTGTGAAAACTGGTATTTTGCGGGGCTAGGAGGAAGATGCCAGAAAATTCCTATTTTGCAATCTTAATCTCAATTTTTTTTTCATTTTTTAAATCAAGATTTTATTTTTTTACTTTATTGTTGTTCAGTTACAGTTGTTTCCATTTTAACCCCATCACTCTCTCCTGCCTATCCCACTCCTACCAATTTTCCATTTTCAAGACTCCCTCCATCTTGACTTTGTCCATGGGTCCTTTATACATGCTCCTTGATGACACTCTTTCTTTCCCGTTATCCCCTGTCCCCATTCCCTCTGGTAACTGTCAGTTTGCTTTTTATTTCCATGCCTCAGGTTCTATTTTGTCTTCTTGTCTGTTTTGTTGATTAGGCTCCACTTATAGGTGAGATCATATGATGTTTGTGTTTCACTGCCTGGCTTATTTCATTTAGCATAATACTCTCTGCTTCCATTCATGCTGTAGCTAAAGGTAGGAGTTCCTTCTTTCTTTCTGCTGCATAGAATTCCATTGTGTAAATGGAATGAATGTGTGTGTACCACTGTTTTTTTATGTGTACCACTGTTTTTTTATGTGTACCACTGTTTTTTTATGTGTACCACTGTTTTTCTATGTGTACCACTGTTTTTTTCCCACGCATTTACTGATGGGCAGTTAGGCTTCACTTGACTATTTTAAATCACACTGCTATGAATGTAGAGATGCATAAGTTCTTTTGAATTTGTGTTTCAGGATTATTAGGGTATAATCCCAGCAGTGGAATTGCTGGGTCAAAAGGCAGTTCCATT
>NW_028078981.1:0-525 GCF_014824575.4 Sturnira hondurensis
TTTGAGAAATCCGCTGACAGTCTGATGGGAAGTCCTTTGTAGGTGACTGTCTCCTTATCTCTTGCTGCTTCTAGAGTTCTCTCCTTCATTTTCATCTTGAGTAACGTAATTATGATGTGCCTTGGTGTGTTCCTCCCTGAGTCAGTCCAACTTCTTTGGGACTCTCTGAGCTTCCTGGATTTCCTGCAAGTCTATTTCCTTTGCCAGATTGGGGAAGTTCTTCATTATTATTTGTTCAAATAAGTTTTCCACTTGTTGCTGTTCCTCTTCCCCTTCTGCTACCCCTATAATTCTGATGTTGGAACATTTAAAAATGTCCTGGAGGTTCCTAAGCCCCTCCTCATTTTTTTGAATTCTTGCTTCTTCATTCTTTTCTGTTTAGTTGTTTCTTTCTTCCTTCTGGTCCACTCCATTGATTTTAGTCCCAGATTTGTTTCCGTCACTATTGGTTCCCTGTTCAATTTGCTTCACTTCACTTAGTGTAGCCTTCATTTTTTTAAAAAAGATTTTATCCATTCATCTTTA
>NW_028078982.1:0-576 GCF_014824575.4 Sturnira hondurensis
TCTCTACTTTTCTCTTGCTGCTTTTAAGATTCTGTTTATTTTAAATCTTTGGCATTTTAAGTATGCTGTATCATGGTGTGGGCCTCTTGGTGTCCATCTTGTTTGGGATCCTGTATACTTCCTGGACATGTATGTCTATTTCCTTCACCAAATCAGGAAAGTTTTCTTTCATTATCTTTTCAGAAAAGTTTCCATTTCTTGCTCTTCCCCTTCTCCTTCTAGCACCCCTATGATTCAAATGTTGGTACATTTAAAGTTGTCCCAGAGGCTCCTAATCCTGTCCTCATTGTTCTGAATTACTTTTTCTTATTCCTGTTCTGATTCAATGCTCTTTCCTTCCTTGTGTTCCAAATAATTGGTTTGATTCTTCCCTCTCTCCACTGTTGGTTCCCTGTAGATTTGTTTTTATTTCACTTAGTGTGACCTTCATTTCTTCACTCATGTTATTGCCATACTCAGTGAGTTCTTTGAGCATCCTGATCACCAGTGTTTCAAACTCTGCATCTGATAGGCTATCTCCATTCTGTCTAGTTCTTTTTCTGGGTTTTTGTTCTGTTCTTTCATCTGGGCCATATT
>NW_028078983.1:0-1010 GCF_014824575.4 Sturnira hondurensis
TAGTGACTCCATGACTAACGAGGACTATACATGCTACTTAGCAGGTTGTTGTTCTCTGCAAGAAAGAGGGTAAGAACATCCATGAAAAAATCCTAACTGAAAAACCCTGTCAGGTGGTCCCACCCATGGGGCAACACTCACCTTGGAAGCTGCTGAGCCTGTCCATCCATCCAGTAATGGGCAGTGCAGGGAGTTTGGGCCACAGAGGCTGAGGCATCTGCAGCTGCACCTGCTCACTGCTGTAAAGAGGAAGATGCAATTAATCTTTTGGTGCCATCACCATTCAACTGAATGTGCCTCATCACAATCCTTTCGTGAGATAGGGTTGTATTATTTTGAGGGAATCTCTCTTATTTTTCTTCTCTGCCTACTTCCACCTCAATTTCTCAGAGGTAGTTGCCTGTCTTACTTATTTCTGGGAAAATCTAGTCTTTGCACTTTCAGTTCTTATTCACTGTGAAATATAAAACCACAAGTGACCAGTCTTATAGAAAGGTTTGCATTGGGCCTGACAACACATAGCTCCCTCAGCCGCAGATGCGAAACAATACTAACTTCTGATCAAGAATAGCAGGAAAATATATACTGCAAAACACATACAAACAGATGAGCTCAGAACAATTGAAAATACTCTGAGAGAGTATATGTTCACTTTGTTAAAAGTAGCTGGATCTTTTTTATGGCCCTCATGAATCCCTGTTAGCATTGAAGAACAAACTCACCTTTTCAGTTCATCTCCTAACTCACCTCAAGAAAGAAAAGAGAAAGTTAAGCTTCTTCAGAAGTAGGATATTCTAGGTAATGACTGTGTTGGTCCTCACCTCTGATTTAAAAAAAAAAAATTGTCCTAAGAATTCCCACTTGTAGTGGCATTAGTTATTTTTATTTTATAATTGTACTTTCTAAAATGTAAGCACTTTTCTTTTAGTTAGAAATCTCTGAATGTTCTTATGTGACCATATGTTGCATTACTTTAGACTTTCTCTAGGTCATAGAAAATGGTCAACATA
>NW_028078984.1:0-706 GCF_014824575.4 Sturnira hondurensis
ATCACTCCACTTCCCTCCCTTCTGGTAACCCCCAGATTGTTCTCGGTATCTATGAGTCTGCTTCTATTTTGTTTCGTCTGTTCATTTGTTTTGTTTTTTACATACAAGTAGTTTTTTAGAAGTAAAAAGAAAGTGCAGGTGGTACAAAAACAATAAGAATACAATAAGTAGTAAAGACAAAATTAGGTGGTGATTGACCAAACCTGGGCTGGAGGCAGGTGCAAAGCTCGGATGATTGGATGCTGGGCTGGTACATGGGCCTAGAGAGAAGGGCACTGCCGAGGGAACAGGAGAAGGCTCTACACAGGTTCCGCCATGGATCTTTTTACTGGTTAAAATACACGTAAGATGAGATCTGAACAAATTTTAAGTATAGTATTGTACTATACTGTATAGTATACAGTATAGTATTGTTACCTCTGTGCATGTTTTTGTACAGCAGATTTCTAGAACTTACCTCGCATGACTGAAACTTGACACCCGTTCGTATTAGTCAGCTCAAGCTTCCATCACAAACCACGTTAGACAGGATGGGTTAAGCCGCAGATGTCCATTTTCTCACCGTTGTGGAGGCTGGAGGTCTGAAATCAGGAGGCAAGCAACTTGGGCTTCTTGTGAGGTCTCTCTTCTTGGCTCACAGGCGGCTGCCTTCTTGCCATGTGTTCACATGACGTCTTGGGTGTGGGGTGGAGAGAGAGAGATTGAG
>NW_028078985.1:0-674 GCF_014824575.4 Sturnira hondurensis
GGGAGCGGCCCTGGGCGGCCGGGAGGGGACGGCAAGCGGGGCCTCGGGCGCCACGCACTGGGCACCGCGGGCGGGCTCCGTAGACAGGGGGGAGGGAAAAAAATGTGCACAGCCCAACCACTTGCTGCTGCCGCGGCCTCTGCTGCCTCAGCCGCCGGACAGGCTGCTCCGGCACCTGGCGGCAGCTCCCACCCGCCACCCGGCAGGTCCGCCTCCGGCCGGCCCGAGGAGCACCCTCACTCTCACCCACAAAAACCCACTCTTCCTCGGCTCCTGCACTGGGGCCGTGGGGCGGCAGCAACCTTTCGGTCATAGCCGAATCTGCATCCCATCTACGGGGTGCAGAAAAGATTCCCAGCCCCATTTTTTTAAAACAGATCCCTGGATATGAGGGAAACCACAGCCAGTGCGCGCTGGAGCTAGCGCGGATAACCTAAGAGCCGGTTCCTCCAGCCGCCAAGCTGCGTCTGCACAGCAGTGCAGGAGAAGCCCAGAGACCCTCGCTCTTCGCTGGTTCAGCCACAAAAGAACACTGGCAACCTTAAATGTGAAAGGAAGCCTGACTTTAAACTTTCTGCACTCCACCCCCCCCCCGGGGGGGGGGCATGTCAGAAGGAGGGGCTATAAGTAACTTGGTGGGAAAAGTCTATGCCTCAGGGCTTCAGGGAAGGACT
>NW_028078986.1:0-821 GCF_014824575.4 Sturnira hondurensis
ACCTCTTTTTCAGTGGGCTTATATTCGGTTCAATTTGCATAGGAATACAGAGTATATAGGTAAACTTGTCAATCATTGTCAGGCCATGATCATCACAAAATGCATAGCATTCAAAGAACGATGAGGGCTTAATCTGAGTCAGGGTCAGATAGCGAAACTGACAAAAAACTGTAAGAAATAAACCAATTTTATGCTTCGGTCCTTATCTTTTAAATAGAGGGTATTAGCAAATCATACTGCACAGGATTTTATGCATGGTTTCTTGGTCCTGATCGTCCCAGGGTACCCGCCCTTTCCAACCCTGGGCTATGCACACCTCCGCATTGTTTTTTGCTTAAGTCCAGTGGGGGGTGAGGGCAGCCAACAGATTAGGAAACTTCTTACAGACAGAATGAGGACTCGGGCAGTGTCAAAACCAAGGCGTGAGGATCTATCACCCTTTTGTTCTATACTCCTCTAAGTCCTTCCCTGATGGCCCCTTAGTAATGGTGCCTATTTTAGGTCCTCCCTCCCTTGAGGCATCTTATCCATCATTGCTAACCAGTCACCTGCCTGGGGCCCAGCAGGGTGAAGTAAAGGGGACAGAGGTGATGCCCCTGCTGGGAAGATTAGCTTTGTCCCTTAGTGGCTTAGGGTCCCAAGGTGTCTTCATTGAGCCTTAGCCATGGGGGGTTACAGTTCCTGGAAACAGGCAGGGAGGTTCCAACAGGCACTATGCAATTTTATTAACCATTGTCACCCCAATACTTTCATACAGGTTAAAAAATATATTTCAAAGGGAACACAAATATTTCAGATAGATTATACTTGAAATGAAAATA
>NW_028078987.1:0-749 GCF_014824575.4 Sturnira hondurensis
TGAGGGAAAATGAGCGTGATACTAGGAAACTTACTTTTGCATGACTTTGGAGCATTCTGTCCTTAAACAGTTGAGTTATACTCTTCCGCGTAAATAGTCTCCCCTTTTGACCCATTTACCCATATTTTGCTGTGTATAATACACACCCACGTTTTTGGCTCAAGTTTTCTGGGGAAAAAATCTTTTGTTTTAATTATTTAATTCAATTTCGTACCTATTTACATTTAGATACTTTTTTCTAATATAAAGAAATTTTCGCGTTTGTTTTTTAACATTTTATGGTACAAGAAATTTTGTGTAACAAATAATGGCAAATCACAAGAACAGGTACGAGTTATTTCAGGCACGGCCCATGTATAACATGCATCCTTATTTTTCCCTCAAAAACTTGGGCAACAAAAGTGCCTGTTATCACAGCAAAATACAGGATGTTGAAAAAAATTAGAGTAAGACCATTTATGTATGTGGTGAGTACATAGAAGAAAATTAAAAGATATATATGTGTATGTGAAATGTATGTGTATATATGTATATAAACACTAGATTGTACATGTTATATATGCGCTATTGCTGTCTGTTACATAGAGACACATATCAATAGACAGCTGTACACAGGAAGATACAGAAAATGTGTACTGCACATATGTCTATGTCTGTCGAAAATAATGATGTAAGATGTATAGGTCCTCTTTCATACGTTCGTGTCCTCATGAAGACAAGAAGATTTAGTGTTTAAGGTTTTCCCTTTC
>NW_028078988.1:0-831 GCF_014824575.4 Sturnira hondurensis
ATGAATAGAGGGGTCCATAAATTCTTTTGAATTGGTGCCCATCAGTAGAGGAGAAGATAAAAACACTGTAATACATTTACACAAATGAAATACTATTCAGCAGTAAAAAAGAAGGAATTCCTATCTTCTGCAAAAGCATGGATGGAACTGCAGACTATTATGCTAAGTGAAAGAAGCCAGCCAGTGAAAGACAACTTCTATATGATCTCACTTATAAGTGGAATCAAATGAACAAAATATACTAAGAAGCAAAACAGAATCAGAGGCATCGAATCATGGAATAAACTGACTGCTGTAAGAGGGGAGGGGGGCAGCTGGGGACTGATTGAAAGAAAGTGAAGGGACTAGTCAAAGAACATATAAGAAAGACCCATAAACATGGACAATGGTGTGGGGACTGACTATGGAAGTTGGGAGCAGGCTTGGTGGAGGGGGGTAAAGGGAAAAATTGGGACAACCATAATAGCATTAACAATAAAATATTTTTTAAAAGAATAAAATAATAAAATTAAATCTTACCCCGGCCTTCAAAATAAACTAAAATCTCCTTAGTGGCATATATGTATTTATTTACAGTATGATTTCGATCTGCCTCTGTACTCTTTATCTCATTCATATCATTCCTAAAAACTAGGTCAAGTCCTTCAACATGCCCGTAGCTTCATACCCTGTGCCTGTGTTCACACCTGGAATATTCTCCTTCCCCCCTCCTGTTGACTCTTACTCATCCTTCAAGCCCAGCTTTCCCACCAAACTGATGTGTAAGACAATGAGCTACCCAGG
Source organism: Sturnira hondurensis (assembly GCF_014824575.4). NCBI lineage: Eukaryota > Metazoa > Chordata > Mammalia > Chiroptera > Phyllostomidae > Sturnira > Sturnira hondurensis. The sequence continues at coordinate 784 of NW_028078988.1, forward strand.
ATGGGGTGTATAAAGACATGTACAGAAATAATTATAATATACAGTAGA
>NW_028078989.1:0-1058 GCF_014824575.4 Sturnira hondurensis
ATCCCCATTTCTTGCTGAACTTTATTAGGCTACTGATCTTCTCCACCTGGATTTCTGAAAGGCACTTCAAAAGCAATTTGCCTTGATTACGAATCATCCCTTTCTCAAACTGATCTTCATTTAACATTGGTCAATATCATTATCATTTCCTCAGACACTCGGGATAAAAATAGCTCATTCAGAAATTCTTGTATTCCTTCATAGATCACACAATCCACCCATTACATAAACCTACTCAGCTGTTTATCAATATTCACAAACTGTTTTGTAATTTTCCCTCCCCTCTCTGTCCTCACTGACATTGACCTAATTCAGGTCCTCATCATCCTCAGCCTCCACTGTTAATTGCTCTGTTACACTAGTCAGTCCTCATTGCCATTGTCCTTCTTTGAAGGTTTACTTACAGTTTTGGGATTGGACATTACAAGGAATAAGGAATAGTTCCACCTTCTCACGTTGTACGTGTGTGCATGCATAAACACATGCATCCCTCCTTTACACACACACACCATGCCAGTTGCGCAACCACCAAGTCTAAGGTTCACACTCTGATGTATAAGAATACTTAGAACATTAACACATCAAAGCTGCAATCAAACTTGGAGATCATCTAAGCCCATGTTTCCAGATCTGAATTGATTATACTTAACTAGAATATTTCTAAAAACCAGTGCTCTGAGCTCTACACTAACACTTTCATGTTGGAAACTCTTTAAAGCAAGAATCTGAAATTTTAAGATGACGTATGAAGCAGTGTTCCAGAACTATCCATCCCTGAACAGAGGAACATTTGAGACTAAAAGGTGACCCACTCCCACAGTGACAAGTACAGAGAGACAATAAGAACTCCCAAGCAGCACTTGTGCCTTTTGGGTTGAGTTGCGTTTCACCGTCTCACACTTGTCCACGTGGTGAGGGTGTTGTGCGAGCACAGGGACACAATGGCTCGCTCCTTGTTGCACTCCAGGGACAGAAGCTAAGACTTTATAGGAGAAGACAATGACGTGTCCAGCAAACTTTCAAACAGTGTAACAACTTCTGCAACCTGATCTAGACCC
>NW_028078990.1:0-12514 GCF_014824575.4 Sturnira hondurensis
TTTAAAAGCTGAGCCCTAATTTATAGTCCGGCTTTGTCTCCATTTCTTTCTCATTCTTAGAAAACTGTAGCCTCCTCTTTGACAATTCTCCCGCCTGATCTGAGCTGGCCTCCTTGCCCTGCCTGGACTGAAACTCCTTTCCCATCCCATGAAAAGTCTATACTCCTCGTTCTTAGCTCTCCATCCCCCACCACCAGCATTCTACAATCCATTTGTATAGAGCATTATCGAAGTTTCAGGTTCTCGTTTAAGTCCTTGATTACTTGATTAGTATCTTCTTCACTGGACTGTGAATTCCGTTAAGGCCATGACCTCATCTGTCTTTCAGTTAACATCTTGTCTCCACTCTGTGGGACAGGATACCTAAACTGACCACTGAGCAAATAGAGATGGAATGAGTAATTGTCCAGAGGAAGTGTGGTGCCCACTAAAATATAAGGTAACCCCATGCAGCGAGCTCTTGATGGGCCGCATCTCACTGGCCCTGGAATTTGGGCAGTCTCCCTTACAGGTTTCAGAGATCCTCATATCGGTAATATGTACCCTTTGCATCAACGGATATGTTCCCTGGACAAAAAGTTGGCCATAAGAAATATCTAATTGCCCTCTGAGAAATGAACACAATGCCAAAACATGATAGATCAGGGTAGATCCAGTCAAAGAGAAAATATTGCAGGCCAACAAGATTGGTTTAATTTTTCAACAAAGGGATGCTATTAGTAAATGTGAAATTGGGAGACAGTGACACTAGCCTTCCTAGTGGTGTGAACTCAGTGCGCAGTGGAAAAGGTGCCCAAAGTCAGCTGTTCTGGACTTGGAGGAAACTGCAGTGTCTCTCCACTATAGAAATAACATCCAGCCCTGCAGAGCAGAAGGCACATGGTTTGTGACCCAAAAGAACGAGGAATTGTTGGACTGCCTCCCCCTGCTTCCTGGTCCTAGCTAGCGCTCTTCTTCCCTCGTCTCCTGCCTTTCAGCCGCCCTTCAGGTCCTAGCTCCAGGGTCACTGTCTCAAAACTTTTCCCCACAGCCCTCCACCGTGGCCCCTGTACTGGGGTAAATGCGTCTGCCCTGGGCTCCCAAAGCATCTCACACTTTCCACGTCACCTTGTACTAGTTCCACACCGCTTCACACTTAACTTAGTTACTATTTATATGCTTCAGTAGATTGTGGATTGCATGGCGGCAAGAGTGAGGGATGATGTATTCATCATTCCCAGAGCGTTGCAGAGGGCCAGGCTCACACAGCTGCTCAAGAAATGGTTATCGAGTGAATAAAGTGTTCTCTCCCCTCTTTGGGTGGCCACTTTCTGATTATTATTGACCTTCACACAGAGGGAGGTGCACAGGGAGAGGGGTGCAGGACAAAAGAAGAACAGGCATGATTCCCTTATTAATTTCTCTTCTCACTGCAAAATGAGAAATTGGCTTTGCGGGGAATACGTTAGTCTCTGGGGACTTACTGAACACGAGTCCATGCTGGAAAAAGCCAGCCTTGGCAAGGTTCTGTCTCTTTTCACCAGCAGCCTCCCTCAAGCAAATGCTCTTCATCTGCATCACTTTCTGACCCTCAGCTTCCCTTCTGAAGCATGCACACGTGTTAGGAAAAATGATGCAAAACTCAGCCTGAAGGCAGTTCAGTGCTGAAAGAAATGAGCAAGCAAGTGATAAAAAGCAGTGTGCACAAAGACACCATTCACTGGCAGTGCCCTGACTCTAGGCTTTTATTCAGTTTAGTAGCTGCGTAGCTGTTTGGCTATTGAATGTTATGATCTAAACATATTCCACATCGACTCTGCAAAGAATGTAACAGCCCATCCTAGCAGTTTCATCCCAGGAAACCTGTTTTCACCTTAGACGACATTTCATCCAGAGCTTTATTTTCCCCTCGTGGGAGCCTTGGGGTGCAGTGGAAACGAAGCTTCGAGCAGAGGTGGGAGGTAGGAAATGAGCCCTCACTGCCGGGGGTGTCTGAGGCGGGCAGTGTTTCTCACTCTAAGTCAAGCTCTTGTCTCTGCTTTATTCTGATCAATATTCCCTATTGATCAGCTGGCAAAAAGAATGAAATAAAAAGTACTAGGTCTTTGGAGGCCATTTGAAAAACTTCATTCCATCTTTATGTCAAGAGTGGACCTTGGCTATAGTTACTTTAACTTATAATTATGATTCACCTGAATTACTATCCTTGTTGCAGGTTTTCAATATTCCAGACCCTGTGCTAAATCCTTGCTGGACATTTAGCCCATTTAGTCCTCCCAGTGACCCTTTATGACCCTTACAGTGACACTCATGCCATTGCTTTATAGGCTCGGAGGTGTTCATTGACTTGTCAAAGTCACAGGAAAGGCACTGGCGGTGCCAGGGCTCGTACCCACATCTGTCTGGTTCAGAAGTTCTCACCCTTGACCACTGTGATGGCTTCTCCAAAACAGGGTCAACGTCGCTTGGTAAGCCCTGGCAGTTTGGCTCACGTGGCCACTGTCACCAGCCTGTGCCAGGCTATGTAGTGTGTTGTGGCTCCTGTAGCCTTCTGAGGCCACGGCCTCCAGATTTGCCAGGGACAATACACCTGACTGATCCTGATGGTAGCAGGGCCCGAGCCAAACGTACAAGTTCCATCACAGGGTGCTTCCCGGGTGCACGAGAGGGAAGGACCACTCCAGGGTAACCCAGGGAAAAATGCGCAGTCTTTCTCTGCTCTCCAGGGTAGAGGTGTTAAGCACCTGTGAGGGAAGGGGTACATGTGAGAGTCATATTCAGAGTGAAATGGAGTAGTTAACACTCATATAAGGCCGAGTATTTGTATTCAATAAAGATGAAACAGGTAGCATTTAGCAAAAATAAAAACCGTGTAAAGTCAGTAGGCATGATTTCAGTCTTTTACTTAACAAATACTTAGTCTACTTTGAGGAAGGCTCTGTCCTCGATGCTGGAGATTGCCCCCTCTGTTGAAGCTTCTGTTGAGGGTCTCAGATCATGACATAAGTAAAGACAGGGCAGCCTGCAGGAGGACCAGCCATGCTGTGAGCCAGCAGCGCTGTCTTCAGGAGCGTGGACGTACAACGCTCCTGCCTTCGGGGATTTCCTCTGGGCTGGGGGGAGGGGCAATCAACCACTGGACAAACACGAGAGGCACCATCAGAAACCGTGGAGTGGGCTGGCCACGGCGTGCCTGAGGCTGGGGAGACCGTGGTTGGCTCTGGCCGTCGGGTTTTTATTTTCTTTTTTGCACTTTAAATAATAGTTTTCAGATATTCTGTAATAGCTGTATATTTCTGATATAATCAGATGTAACTCATAAATACTATTAAAAACAGAAGTTCATCTTAGAAACTCTCCACAAACTGTACATGCTTTAGGCACTCTCCTCTTACCCTCTTTGGTTTCAGTTCTTCATATTGGAAAAGAAGCCGTTTTCTTTTCCCAGCCATGCCAATGTCTGAAATACTTATTCCTCTCTCACGAATCCTGCTGGCTCCCTTCGCCCCGAGAGTTTCTGAGTCTGTACATATTAGGACTTCTACGCCCTGGCTTCACATTCAAATCTTCTAGGGGGCATTTCAAATACTGATGCCAGGGCCTTGCTCCAGACCCACTATAGCAGAATGAAATAAGTGCATACGTACATAAATGAATAAATAAATAAAAGTTTAAAGTCCTCCAGGTGACCTACTATGCAGCCAGGGTTGACAACCTTTAGACAGTGGGCTCCTTCCCCCTGCTTCCCAGAGCCCCCAAACCCATTTCCAGGGTAGACGGAGGCTAAGCACATTTCCCGCCTCTGCCTTCCTTTCTGTCTCATGTGGTCTGGGGTGGCAGGGAGCAGGACAGAATGGGCCTGAGTGGGTGGCCAGAACCAGGCAGAAGCAGGGTAAATCCTGAGCCTTCCCAGCGCCTGGCTGCAGTCCCAGCCCATCCCTCCTGACCTACTTAGGACTGGAGGACACCAGAAATTGTTAACAAAAGCCAAACCCTGTGCAGATGGGGAGCGCAGGACACGCTCCAGCCACACCAGAATCCGGGCGGTTCAGGGACAAACACTCACTGTCATCACTGCTTTGGGCCTTTACCTGTGCTGCCCTCTCAGACTGAAATGTCATTTGATACCAACTCTCTCCTTCCCTGGGGTTGAGTTCTTCTTTTTGAAGGCTAAGCTCTGTGAGTTCTTTCCTGACCCACTGGTCCCCCCTCATTCATGGCTCCCACCAGCAGCAGTTTATTCCCAGTACTAAGGCAGCTGCCCTTCACACATTGAGCCATCGGGGGAGGTGTCTGCCTGCCTGTCCTGAAGGGCAGCTCAGGTCCTCATTCAACACATAGTCCCCATACCTCTCATGACTTACTGTCAGGCAGAAGGGCCAGGCACAGTGTTGGACAGACCTGGGTCCCCTCCCAGCTCTGACTGAACATGGGAAACCTCCCAGTCTTTGCCTGCCAGTTACACGGGTGAGGAATGCAGAATGCCAGGTTCCAAGCCAGATTGGAATTTGGGTTTAGCAAGATCTCCAGGTGACTTATGTGCACACTGAAGTCTGAGAAACACCGGCAGCCTCCTTGGTCCTTGACTTCTTTCAGCGGTGAAGTGGCAATAGTAACTGCCAACTCACAGGCCGGTTGTGAGCTCGAGTAAAACACGTACTCAGTGTCTGCTGGAGGACAGAGCCCACGGGAGACGCTTGCGCTGCTGCTGCTCAGCAGATGTTGCCCTGGGAGGGGCGGGGGTGTGTGTGGCCCACCTTGAGGGCCTGGGCCTGCCCCGGGGAGAGCTGGGCACTGCGGTAGAGCAGTCTCAGCAGCCCTTCAGGAGGGAGGGGGGAGAGGGAAGACGAGTCCCACCCTGTCCCAGGTCTGAGTAGGGCCCGTAGTCTCTGCTCTGCTTTTTAAGGGGCCTGGTCCCTGTGAAAAATAAGTATGACTGGCCTCCAGCACTCTGCCCTGCTGAGCCGCCCCCCAGGGAAGTCCGTTGTCTGCACTGGGGAAATCTTAAGGGTCTTAGAGACCCCCTAAGAGAGCTGCAGGCAGCTCACAGGGGAGCAAGCTGCAGGTGGGAAAGTATGCCTCTTTGGACTGGGCGTTGTTTAATTAATGAGACTTTAGTCCTGATTGATTATTTCATCATAATTCCACAAGGAATGCACCACATCACATGTTTATGAGGGCTTTTTTGCATTTACCACTTCATTTTACATTGATTCGTTTAATATTTGAGCATCATGATGAGACTGTGTAGAAACCTACTTTGGGGGAAATTATTAGTGTTTCAGAAAGATAGTGAGGAAATGGTTGCTCCCATGTAGTGATGTCTTTCCCTCTTGGAAGTCCCTGACTTGGAGGGAGAGAGCCCCAAAGCCCACTTGGCCTGTGGCCACCTCTGGCTGGGGCTGGGGCAAGGACAGACAGCTCTGGTCTTACACACTCTGCTCCCTTCAGACCCTGCCGAACTGTCAGAACACATAACCAAGGGACGTGGCAGTGATTCAGTGGCACCATTTTCCATTTTTAACTTTCAGGCCTTGTTCTCGCAGAGATTAGATCAAGAGTGGTCCTCACTCTTTTCTCTGGGACATGGCAGGAGGCTCTACCCAGAAAGCCAGCAGAAGCCCCTGGGGAGATGCAGGCCAGTCCTTCAGTGGCACAGCCTGAGGCTGACACAGGCCAAGAGCGAGAGCTGGGGACTCTGGGCAGTGGGCAGACGTTTCTGGCGGGGCTGGCAGCCAGTTGCCTAGGTGGAGTCTATCGGGCTTCTGATTACACAGCGTAGACTCAGGACACCACGGATTGGAGTTGCCAGTAAGGTGGCAGATGACAGAGCCGTGAGCCGGCAGGCATAGCCCCGGGAGCATCTCAATATGAGAATTTGCCTTCAGAACCCAGTCATCTAAAAGAAGAGATTAGACTCCCAGCTACAGAGAGTTCGGATAAGTGCAGTTGTTGTCAGAGTGACTCTGCATCTGCTCCAGCCCCAATTCCCAGCTCAGAGCTTGGAGGTAGTGCTGTGACTGAAACCAGAAGACGAAGTGGTAAACTTGTTTTTACGTAGCATTACGGAGGGATAATTGGCATACAATAAACTGCCCCTCCTTAGAATGTACAGTTTCATTTGTTTTATTATCTGCATACACCTGTGAAATCAACACCACCAACAAGATAATGAACATGTTCATCACTCCCAGAAGTTTCCTTGTGCCCCTCTGTAAATTCTCCCACCCCTCCCTGCTCCCTGCAACCCCCAGACCACCGCTGACCAACTGCATGTCGCTAGAGACCGGTTTGCATTTTCTCAAGTTTTATGTAAACGGAATCGAACAGTATGTGCTCTTTTGTCAGACTTCTGCCACCCGGCATAATTGTTTTGAGCCTCGCTCACGTTGTCGCAGGAGTCAGCAGTCCGCTCCTCTTCGTGCTGAGCAACACCCTGTCGTACACCAGTTTGTTTGCCTGTCACCTGATGATGGGCACTTGAGCTGTTTTCGGTTTTTGGCAATTAAAAATAAAGCTGCTGGCTTGTGGGGTGGGGGGCGCAGGGGGTGCAGTGGGCTAGGATGGGAGTAAAAGGCAGAAAACTGTACTTGAACAACAATTAAAATAAAAAATTAAAAAATAAAAATAAAGCTGCTATAGACATTCATATGTCTTCGTATGGACAGATCTTTCATTTTTCTTGGTAAATACTTAGGAGTATAATGACTACACCATCTGGTACATGTGTCTTTAATTTTGTAAGAAACAGCCAGACCAGTGGTTTTATGTGTGTAATATTTGGGTCATACTAAGAGTTTAAAAAAATATCCTTTGTTTATCTGAAGAGTTGAATTTAACTGGGTGGCCTGTATTTTATCTGATAACCTTATCCCCGAGTGAAAACCCAAGATCAAACAATTCTCTCCCAGATGAGAGACTGGCAAACTTTTATTTTTTATACAGGCCTAGATAGTAATTATTTTAGGTGTTATAGGTTATAGAGTTGCAGCCACTCAACTATGCCATATACCGCAACAGCAGCCTATATGTAATAGGTAAATGAATGAGCATGGCTGTGTTCTACTAAAATTTATTTCAGCCCTGGCTGGTGTGGCTCAGTGTATTGAGCCCCAGCCTACAAACCAAAGGGTTGCTGGTTGGATTCCCAGTCAGGGCACATGCCTGGGTTGTGGGCCAGGTCCCCAGCAGAGGGCGCTCAAGAGGCAACCACACATTGATGTTTCTCTCCCTTTTTCTGTCCCTTCTCCTCTCTAAAAATAGTCTTTAAAACAATTTATTCTCATAAGCAGAAAGCACCTTGACTTGGCCTACAGGTGACCCCTGTCTTAGCTCACTGATCTTCAGTGCGGTTTCAGGATCAGCAGCAGGCAGGTCCCCTGGGAACATGGTAAAGAAGCAAATTCTCCCCTGACACTTACTCAGCCAGAAGCTCTGGGGCTGGGGCTCAAAGGGAGATCCTGATGCACGCGGAAGGCAGAGAACCACTGCTCTAGACCCTTAGTCCCCACACATGGATGGACATCAGAATCCCCTGGGCCCCACCAGACCCCCTGAGTCACAAGTTCAGCAGGGAAATGCGAAGTGAGGTTGGGAAACTGAGCGTGTATGTCTTTGTGTGTTCTCAGGTTCTTTTCCCAGCCACACCTGAGAGCAGGGACAATGAGTGACCAATGAATTCATTAGATCCAGGGCCCTACTCAGGTTTTAAGGTTTTAAAACATGAGGGTAAACAAGAGTTAGTGTCCACAAATCAATGGGTGGAATTAGGTTCACATTAGGAATATAAACATAATAGCATCCTTCATTCAAAGGCCCTTTTCTTTGCCCAGAAACTAGAATTGTGTTCAATAAATCTCACTAACCAAACTCCCTTGATGGCCTCACCCTGGGCCAGGTTGGTTAGACTAATGCACCCTCTCCTCCTTTCCCACTAAGTAAGGAAACATAAAGCAGTTTACCCAGGGTAATGCACTGCAGTTCTTACTGCAAAGGGTGTTGTTGTTCTATGCAGAGAGAAATCATTGAACCAAGCAGTCGGATTTCCTTTTGGCTAATTCCCCCTCCACAACCTCCCAAATATCCCCCCCCCCGCAACAAACAATAAGTGTGTGAACATGTTATAAGCACAGGAAAGGAAAACATGAAAATTCATTAAGTGTCTGTTCACTCATGAAATGGCCTCAATTAAGGTCTTAGACTCAATTATGTATGCCTTATAGTTTTGGGCTTGTTTTATTTCATTCAGAGGAAGTGATCAAAAGGCTTTGGGCTTAGACTTTCAGGCTTTTCTCCCCCTCAAAAATGGTATTATTAATTAGCTGGCGGAATGAAAAGTTCTCGTATAGTAGGCAATAACTGATGGGGTTCAGGAAGCCGTTTTGGGGTCTGCCCCAGGAGAAGAAAAAAGCAAATAAAAATTCTGAACACAAGAGAATAGCAGTTTCCCAATGTGCCTTCTTAAACTTCAGTTTGAACACTCCATGAGTTTGAACAGGCAACTAAATAAAACGAGACAGTTAACTCAGGCCCAAGTTAAATAAGCAACTGCCAGTAGCTCTCGGGCCAGGAGGACTAGGAATAAGGCCAAGACACTGGAAGCCGGTTTGGCAACGTCTCCCTGAGAGTCACAAAGTGCATCTTGACTCTCAGATCAAGAGGAGAGGGAGGAGGAACTTCTCCAAACAATTGCGAATCTCTTTCCAAAGTATCCTTTTTGAAACATATTGATTCTTTTTTTCTTGTAAACTCAATAATTATGAGGGGCTATGAAATTTAAAATACATAGTATGTAAGGGGGACTCCCAATAAACCCTGGTATTTATTTATAAAATATTGTGTATTTGTTCTTCCATATTTAAACTTAAGTCACCTTCAAAGTACTCTTTGTTGGATGGAATCCGTCTATGGAGACATTTTTTTCCACTGCTTGAAATAGTTCGTTGATTTTGATGCCTTTTAGCTCTTCTGCCATCTTTTGTGTCACCTCTTCCACGTCGGCAAAAATGTTTCCCTTTGAGGACTTGTCTCATCTTTGGAAATAAGAAAACTGTCTCAGAGCAAGATCAGGTGAATAGGGAAGGTCATGCCATTTTTGGTCAAAAACTCAGCACAGTGTGGGGGTATGGGCAGGTGTGCTCCTAAATCACCCATCATGAAATGGGCAAAGGCCTCGTATGTATGTGGGACAAAGACCAAGTATAGCTATCCATGGAGAAAAGGTGCTCACTTTGCAAATGAAAGTGGTAATTGTGAATCTCTCCCAGTAGAATATTTCTGAGAAAATTTTCCTGTAGTGGAGATATTCTCACTTAATATTTATTGCAGCTGCCTTTAAACAGCTGAACTGTTTACAAATAATGCTAGCCCCTGGCTAAGGCCCAGCACACAGGATGCAGTAAATGTCTGTGAATAAATGATCGGAGTGCCTCCCACAGTTTTCCTATTTGAGCCCACCACGTGTCATATGTACTTGGTTCTAAGTGCTTCACACAATTGAAATGGTTCGTTCCTCATTAGAACCCCGTGGGGGAGATGCCATTTTTCTCAATAGATAAGCAAATTTAAGTGCAAAAAAAGAAGTAATTTGCCCTGAGATGACACAGCTGATTAGTAAACTAGCAGAGATCTGAACTCAGATTCATTCAAGTCTTGTCCACTACACATTTCTTCCCCTGCCCAATGTCCACGCAACTGGGTAGATAAAAACCGAGTAGCTATTATTAATAGTAAATAATAAATACAATTTTCAAGTGCATGTCTTTATAAACTTTTAATTATCCCAGTTTCCTTCCTAAATTCTAAAATGTTAAGTTGGAAATAGTTGAAATTAACACATAAGACCTTGTATACTTGAGTGCTGGTTTTTTTTTTTTTACTGGAGAAATGCAACATTTCTTTTACTCAGTTCTCTTGGGGTTTAGAGACAGAATGCTGGTCAAGACAGTGGACTTTGAATGAGAGAAATCCAGATTCTCTCACTTGCAAACTGCCTAATCGGGGGTAGTTCAGTCTCCACATTAGTGAAGTGGGGGTGGAAATGGTGTCTCCTTCATGAGGTTTTTGAGAGGACAATAACATATGAAGAACATTGGCCTATTTTAGCACATAGTAGGCATTCAGCAAATTTTATTTTCACCTGCTGCTTTCCTGCCGACCTCGTTTGTCACTATTTCTTAGCTCCTTTTTGATAAACACAGCAGACAGGTACACTCTGCTCATAAAGTTTACACAGTAGCTCAGTGGACTGAGTGGGCCTGTGAAGCAAAGGGTCACCAGTTCGATTCCCAGTCAGGGCACTTGCCTGGGTTGCAGGCCGGGTCCCCAGTGGGGGACACATGAGAGGCAACCACACATTGATGTTTTTCTCCCACTCTTTCTCCTTTCTGTCCCCTCTCTCTAAAAATAAATAAATAACATATTTTTTAAAGTTTACACAATACCCAGTATACATACATCCATATGTATATGTGTGTGTGTGCGAATAAAACTGTTTTTAGCTTATAGGCATATAAAAAGTGCTGTTATGTAATTTCTTTCTGCCATTTTTTATGAGTAGAGAATCTCTCTCCAAATATTTTCTCTTCTAGTATTTCAGTCAGCAAGACAAAGAGACTAAGGAGACCACAGCCAAAATACAAAACCAAATAAAATTGAACACTGGGGAAGGCAGTATACAGCAGTCAAAACTAGAAAGAAGGGATCCTGGTCATCTGAGAGCCCCTAAAATCTCCTTGAAGATTTTTTTCAAAAAAGAATAAAAAGCACACTTTGAATTAAGAATGCAGGGGAAACTCCCCCACTCCACGCACCCGCTGGGCCAGGTGCAGAGCCAGCTCACTTCTCAGGGGCATCGTGGAGATGCTGGGGGAGTAGCACTGGCAGGTGAGCCAGACCTCCAGGGTTTTGTGCTGTAGGAATTGAAACTCCCAGCCCCTGGCTGCACTGCCCGCCAGGTTGCAGGAACACAGAGCAGGTCAGCTCTGGTTAGCAGTAGCTTTTGAGATACGTCCACGTGTGTTCAAAGACCCGCCCACATGCAGGGCCTCCCAAATGGTCTTGTTACCGTTACCCACCAGCTCGCCCCTCCGTGGAGCCTTGTCCCAGCACAGGCGCTGCTCTGGTCTTCAGTAGGAGGCCCAGGGTGGTTTTGAGTTTGCAGTGACACAGTTTTCTTTAGAGAGTTAGGGGCTGCTGACAGCAGTACTGGGAGTCATCAGTCTTCACGTCTACCGGCTGCCATGTGTAGGGCATCAGCAGGTTGAGCTTCCAGCATTTTCTGTACGTGATCAAATTCAACATAGAATATACATTATCATCATCTTCACTCTACGCATGAATAAAGAGGCTTAAGAGGTTGGGTTAGAGGGACATATAGCCCGTAATAAGTACAGCTATTGATTACCCCTAGGCCTATGCCTTCTTTCTTTCTCTTTTCTTTGTTTTGTTTTGTTTTTGTTTTTGCTTTTTTTTTTTTTAATGGAAAAGCACTAAATTCTAAAGAGGAAAGCAGAGGTGTGCATACATAGCGGTCCCACCTACAAGTGGCTCACAGTTTCTCTGTAAGGTCCTTCCTGGCTTGACATTTCGGAGAGAAGCATCCATGCAGAGCACTGGATTCAGGCCCTGAACCACAGGCAAGATGGCATCCGCCGCCTTCATCCTGAGTCTGGTGAGCACTGTGCGGGCCAGTGTGAGACCTGCACAGCCCCTGACTGGGCACTGTGTGGGGGGCGTGCCACTGTGAGGAAGGGAAATACTGATGTGTTCTGGCCTGTTTTATCATCAAGGTCAAACATTTGGACAATAGAATCGTGGGGCCTCTCCTCCGAGATGATGAAAAAGGAAACAAAAGCAAATCCAAAGTGTCAGGGGGCCTCCACCAGCCAGGAATTCCTTTTAAGGAGGTCTGTCTCATTTCTCCTCATTACAGAACCACCTTAACATGAAAGTTTCCTCCCAGAGCAGGGGCTATTGGGACAGCAAAGCCTGAGCCATTGGCCAGGCCTCCTGCAGTTTACTGAAACCTGGTAAAGGCAGCCATTACCAATTTGCATTGCTCAGTCCCTTCCCCTCTCTCTCCCAGGCTCCCAGTTCTGCTTTCTATTGGCAACCATCAGGTGTTCTCTGTGTCTGAGTCTGTGTCTGTGCCTGTGTGATCGTTTATGTCCTTTCGTAGATTCCATGTATAAGTGAAATCACTTGGCACCTGTCTTTCCCTGACGGACTCACGGGTTAGCATAATACCCTCTAGGTACATCCATTCTGTCCTCAGTTGTAAAATTTCATTCTTTTTCAGGACCCTGTTTGGTCCCAATCAGCTCAGCAACAGAGACTGTCATCCTTAGGGACCAAGTGTCACAGATACTCAGGGTCATAAACAGTAAGAGACTGAAGTGTTGTAGAGGGAAAACCTCACAGGCAAATCCCTCTAAAGACACCTTTATGCAAAGTTGAGACTTTAGGGGAAAAAATGACTAGAATAATAATGACTAGAATAATAACTTAGGCATGTGATGAAAACACTCTGTGTGCG
>NW_028078991.1:0-574 GCF_014824575.4 Sturnira hondurensis
TTTATTATTTTAACATAGTATGATATGAATCTTCTAATTTTTATGTACATCACTAAGGGAAGGAACAGTGCAGTCTTTTAAAAGAATAAGGTCTCCAAATACTCTCATAGAAAGATGGCTAGCATATATTAAACTATAAAACAGAATGTTTAAATATTATACCATTAAATTACATGTATATACCTATACCTACATGGTTAAAGTCTGAAAAAACACGTAGTCACTTATTACTGGTGGTAATCCCTGGGTGGGGGGCAACAGTGCTTTCTGCTTCATATATCTCTATACTAATTACATTTTGTGATTAGTTTATATTGCTACTTAAAACAACTTAGGCATGGTCTGGCTCTTGGGGTTTTGCAACTCACCTGCAGATGAGGTAGCCAGTCCTGTTTAAACCATGGGTACAGTGGACAGCAATAAGTCGGTCTATGAAACAGGGAATGTAGTGTTAAATAAATGAAGTGAATGCCCTAAAAACAAGTTACACACTTTTCTGAAGAGTAACATATATTAGTTACCACAGCACTACCACTACCTGAAAAGAAATAATGCCTGAGGAAAAACGGGGTTT
>NW_028078992.1:0-605 GCF_014824575.4 Sturnira hondurensis
TGCACGCAGGCCAGCTGGTTACTTAGCAGAGGCAGGCTGGGCGGGGGCTGCTTAAGGATGGAAGCGTGTTGGAATCCAGAGGTGCCTATCCAACCCGCTGCCCTGGATGTGCCAGCACTGTGTCCAGTGTCAGGAAGCAGGATGGGGGCTAAGGCCTCTCCAGGCTTCCTGATGGTAGTTTCCGTAGCTCACCCCCACCCCACTGACCCTGATGGTGAAGACAGTCAGGGAGGGCGCAGAGTCTCCGCCATTAGCCAAAATGGCACAGGGGGAGGTTCTCACAAGATGAGTGGATAAGGCCTGAGCATGCCAAAAGCTAGAAAGATGAACGGACAGATCTGGAGTGCACCAAAAGCTAGAAGATAAATGGATAGAAAAAAAGCCCTCCTCTCTATCCCTATAAGAACCTTGGGTTTGAGCAGGAATGGAAGATGGTCTGTGAGACAGGAGGCCTCTATTCTCCCCATTCAGTAGCACCTGCATAAACCTCTTTTCTTTTGCACCAGCACCTATGTCACGAGTTTGGCTTTTGTTGTGGCAGGCAGTAGAACCTGAATTTTGGTTACAGTTTTTGGTGACTCTACTGGGACGGTGTGGACCTGGGT
>NW_028078993.1:0-2473 GCF_014824575.4 Sturnira hondurensis
GTTGTAAAACAAATACGTGACAGTATTTGTCAGGAGGCAGTTAGTTAAAATTGGAGCTCTTTCCAAAGTTAATTTATGGGCTCTTTCTTTGGGCACTGGGGACCCTCTCCCACATTCAGGCCTTGGGTTGAAAGCACAGTTTCAAGGTTTTCTTTCCCAGATGGTGGAAATGCTACATAGAATTTCAAGGACGTCCCTTCTTTCTTGCTAACATAGTGTTTCTTGTGATGTTGGGACACCTGGCAATATTATCGGACCAGGCTTAGGACTGCTGAGTTAGCGGGTGAGACCTGTCTCTTTCCTCCTCCCTGCCTCAGTTTGCTATTTATTCTACCTAATTAGTAAAAGACATTTCCTGGCTAAATGCTGGCCAGTGACAGTATTGCAGTCCCAGCTTTCTTCCTGTTCTGTCTCCTGCCTCAATCTGAGTAAAGCGCCTATAAATATTCAATCGCTGTCATTGCTTATTATATTTGGCAGTGAGAGGCAGCCCTAATGCTGGTGTCTTTTCCGGTTTCACTTAGAGGGGTCTGGAAAAAGGAAATCTGACTTCCCAAGGTATGTTATGTTAGATGCAAAAAGACAACAGACTGGCTCAGCTAAGGTTAAGAACAACTTTTGTTAGGGAAAACATACTGCTCTTAGTTAGAAAGTTTTAATTTCAGATTATCCTACTGTTGAGGGAGAAACTCCCAGAAACTGGGTTCTCCTGGCCATGCAGTCAGTAAGGGTGGCCAAAGGCGAGGGTGACAAGCCCAGGGGAGGTGAGAGCCAGGGAGGTGAGCTCGTGTGTGGCCAGAGGCAAGGTGGCCTGAGGCCAAAGAGCCGTGAGCAGCAAACCTGAGTTGGTTAGATGGCCCTTTCCCTCCTTCTCGTCTTGGGATGAAAGCACAGTTTCAGAGGCCCACTTTCCCAGGTAGTGGGGATGACGCACAGAATTTTAGGTCAGTCTGATGTTTCCTGTGGTGTGGGGACACCTGGCAAGATTACCTGACCAGGCTGAGGACTGCTGAGTCAGTGGGCAGAGAGACATGTCTCCCTCCTCCTCCCTGCCTTGATTTGCTATCTGTCCTACCTAACACTGTGTGGTTACTTTAGGTCTCTATGTTTGTAAGGCCACCACACAGGCCTCCCCCAAGCTTGCCAGGTAAGCATGTGGCCCCCTTTCTCCACAAGTTGTAAAAAGGCTATTTCAGCCCTGAGTGGTGTTGCTCAGTGGATTGATTGAGCACGGATCTGGGAACCAAATGGTCACCAGTTCAATTCCCAGTCAGGGCACATGGCCAGGTCCCCAGTAGGGGGCATGCAAGAGGCAACCACACATTGATGTTTCTCTCCCTCTCTTTCTCCCACCCTTCCTCTCTCTAAAAAGAAAGGACCCAGGTCTGGCTGCAAGGGATTCAGGCAGAGAGAAGTTAGGGGAGAAGGAAAATTTGCAGTGAGTGCACCCCCCTGTAAAAGTAAAAGTGTCTTCAGGCTTGGGGCTTCCAACTCAGGCCTCCCGTCCACCCATCCCTGATCCCTGTCCTGCCCCAGAGTGCAAGGACGGTGCAAGGATAGCGAGAGTCGCTCCCTTTCATCCCAGGGCTGACCGGTGGGACCCCGCACCGGGAGGACTCTGGCTGGGACGAAAGGGACAGCCACAGCTCCTCCCCACGTTGTGTGCCTTGCGGTTGCCGGGCGAACCAGGGTAGCCAGCGGCGCGGGCTGCCGGGGCTTGACCAAGGTGCGTTTAGGTGATTCTCTGCCTTGGGGTGTGTCTGTTTCGATGGAAGTGGAGAACCGTGACTGCGGCCAAGGCCACGCCAAAGAGCAGGGGCAAAGTGCAGGTCACCATACGCTGAGGTGCCGGACATCCCCCTTTTCCACGCTGGACTTCTTCTTTGCACCCACTTCCCGTCCGCGGAAGGCTCGCGCTTTCCCTGTTCCCGCCGCCCCTCGCCTTCACCTTCCCCAAGCCCCACGGTGCGGCAGCTGCGGGCGGCTCCAGCTGTCCCCAGATGTGGTTTGCCCGACACGCGAGGATTTTTTGCTAGTGCTAGGCCCAGGCTGCGGTCCGGCTGCCACTGATCCTCCAGCGGGCGCCGATCGTCGCCTCCTCTGCCCCGCGCGCCGCCACTGTCGCCACCCCTGTCCCCCCGGAGGTGGTGCGGCTCGACCCACAGGCCAGCTACCCGCACCGGCAAGGCGGCCGGCCCCGGGCCAAGTTGGGTAGTTTCGCCCCGGGTCGGTGGAGAGAAGACGCGTACCCCCGCCTGGTGCCGTGGACAGTTCCGCAGGCCTCGCGGCTCCCGAGACGCCGAGCGGGGAGGTGGAGGCCTGGAAAGCCCCGCGCGAAGCCGGGGCCAGGCGGGCCTCGGCGTGGAGCGTGTCACCCGGAGCCTTGAGGATTTGTGGGGCGCCCCGGAGGTGATCCTCGAGGACCCGAGGAACTCGTCTCCATTCCTCCAAGGACTGGGGGCCTGCCGCGGGC
>NW_028078994.1:0-1323 GCF_014824575.4 Sturnira hondurensis
TCCTCTGATCACCCAGGAAGCCAACCTTGGTGGCCGAGGACCAGTTGTGCCCTGCCCTCCACCCCAGCCCAGAGGTCAGATTGGTCTTTTGTAAATGCTATAAGCTCCTACCTTTCATCATCAGTTGTTTGGTGACTGGTGTGTGTGCACATATTTGTGTGTATCTCTCAGGTTCCGAGTGACCACACAAATCCCAAAAGACATCAAGGCTGAACACAGCTCACTCACCGTCTTGTTGACTTCGGTTATGCGGTACAACACAAACTGGTTGCCACTTTTGCTTCCACTGTTATATTTCTTAAGAGCTGAGTCCACAGCCTTAAATACATCCTCATCATTGCAGTCAGTTTCTTCCCAGTGGTATTCCTGGGTTAAACTTGGCAGCAGTCTGGAGCAAAGGAGAAGGATGGCAATGAGCTTCATGATTTAACAGTCTCCCTCTGGTAGTTTCACCAACACTTGGGAGCTGCTTTGGATGCTGATGGTGACTCTCTTTAGCCTCTTGTCTCCTGTGTCTGTGCTTTCTCTGCTTGGATCCCTGCTGCCATCCACTGTTTGCCCTATTAGCAAAGGGTAAACGGTTCTGCTGGGTTATCCAAGTAGATCTCAGGCTGCTACATTACAACACTGGGGTCAGTGACAACACATGCTTGTTTGCATTTGGGAATCACATGGAAGCACAGAGCAAATTTCCATGCACTTGCACAATTTGATAGGATTTCAGAGCAAAAACTAATAAAGGAGGAGAAAACAACACCAACCCCATGTTACTCCCTTTTCCAAATGACATTCCCAAAACCATTTATGAAGGTCACTACATGTGACAACAATGCCACCATGTGCAGACATCTTTCAATAAAATGTGTTTTTACACCTGGGGAGCCACACACAGGGACATAGAGAGTTCAGGGAATCCTGCCCCAGGACAGTGGAGCAGTCAAAAATGAAAAGTGGGTATTCTGTCTGCCTCTGGCCAAGTTAGCCCCTCTACACTCAATTGCATTAGTTGTAGAAAGGAAAATGTTCCCCAGAGTAGAGGAGACAGGGGAGAACATAAGGAGAGATGGGTTGAGTGAAGCCTGCTCACCCTGTCCTTCTTTCTCATTTCTGGTTTGGTGGACCTCAGGGAGTCTTTCATTCACAGAGGCTTAGTAACCTTTCTGATGAAGTCAGACTACTCAGGGAAAGGAGTTCTACGGCTAGTCCTTAGTAGATATTTGTCCTCATTTCTTATCCTCTTCCCCCACGAAAGATGTTTGAAGGCTTTGTTGTTGTTGATAGGGTCTCTAGTTTTGTCTCCTGAGAGCCCCTGAAAAGAGGGCT
>NW_028078995.1:0-729 GCF_014824575.4 Sturnira hondurensis
CCCCTAGTGCTGACCGATCAGTGGAGACCTTGGCCCTCAGTCCCTCAGCCCCTGTGAAACCATCCCCTAGAAGCCATCGGGGAGCCAGGTCTTAGAGCCACGATTCGCTTGTGGCGCCAGGTTTGTGCTGCTTCCTTAAATAAACTTTCATTTCCTTTTTCTCTTTTCTCTTTTTTTATCCTGACCCAAGGATTTTTTTTTTTCTATTGCTTTCAGAGAGAGAGGAAGGGAGAGGGAGCAGCACTGATGTGAGAGAGAAACATCGATAGGTTGCTTTCCCTGGGCGCCTGGACCGGGGATCACACACTGAACCCAAGTGTGTGCCCTGACCAGGAGTCAAACCCACACCTTCTGCTGCGTGGACCACACTCCAAGTCACCGAGCCACCCACCCAGTTTAGCCTGGGGCTGACATAGATTCTTTGGTGACGTGTCTGTCTAGAATAGTGATCACTTTTTATTGAGTTATTGTTTTCTCATTGTTGAGTTTGAGCATCCTCATGTTAGTCTAGAACAAGTGATTGACAAACATTTCCTCCCAGTCTGTGGCCTGAGCTCTTTTTACAGCCATGACACCGCCACTGGCACTCAGATGTGTTTTCCTTGGAAGAGAAATGAGAAGTGACTCACTGTGGTGGTTTCCTGGTAGAAGACCTTGGTGACTGACGGAGCAGCGTAACTCATTTATTTCGTGTATTCTTGAGAGGGTTTTGAGTTATTTTGTGTAATG
>NW_028078996.1:0-861 GCF_014824575.4 Sturnira hondurensis
AGGGCTCTTTGGTTACCATTTTAATGGGATATCTTTCCCATCCTTTCACTTCCACGTTATGGCATCTCCTTAACTCTAAATGAGACTCTTTTAGTGGAAGCATATAATGAATTTTGAAAATAATCATTCAGACACTCTATATCTTTTGCTGAGAGTTTAACTCCCATTACATCTGAAGTAATTATTGATAGGTTAACAGTATTGCCATTTTGTTCATTGTTTTGGCTCTCTTGTAGCTTGGTTTGCTTTACCTCACTTGCTATCATCCTTTGTCTTTCGATGATTATTTTTTGTATTAATATGTTTTGATTCTTTTTCTTTGTGTATATCTTATAGTTGAATAGCTATTTTCTTTGTATATCTTATAGTTGAATAGCTGTTTTATGAGGTTTACATAAAACATTTTATAATAGTCTACTTTAGGCTTATAACAATTTAAGTCTAGTCATATATAAAAACTATACACTTTTACCACTCTTCCCTTTATATTGTTGTCATAATTTTCATGTTTTTATATTGTATATTTATTAACTTACTTTTTATTTATAGTTTTATTACTATTACCTTTTAATTTGTATACTATAATGAAGTGTGATATATACACCAATCTTACATTCATACATATTCTGTATTTGTCTATATACTTTCTTTCATTAGCAACTTTTATACTATCATGATTTTGAATTACTGTTTCATGTCTTTTCATCTCAACTTCAAAATTCATTAACTTTTCTTCTGTTAGTACTAGTTTTGATTAACTCCATTAGTCTTTATTTGTCTCAGAAAGTATTTCGTTCTCCTTGATTTTTTGTTTTCCTAGAGATAGTTTTTATGGTAAGCGGGTTCTTTTTTTCAGCACTT
>NW_028078997.1:0-859 GCF_014824575.4 Sturnira hondurensis
ATTTGTTCCTCTAATTTGAGACTAAAATCCACCAGTTCTGTGAACATCCTGACCACCTGTATTTTGAACTGTGCATCTGATAGGTTGGCTATTTCTTGGTTGCTTAGAGATATCAGCTCTGGGGCTTTGAGTTCTTCTTGAACCATGATGTTTTGGTCTATTTGTGCCAGTTACATATGAGGGGCCCGTCCCCGGGCCCACGCGTTTCGTCCCACTGCACTTGAGTGTGCCACCACCATCAGCCCTCGCACCCTGGGGCCTTGGTGGTCCATCTCACTGTGCACGAATGTGCGACCGCGGTCAGTCTGCCCTGCACCCCAACTGGTTCCGGGCTGCCTGCGCAGCTAGGTCGGGGGACCTGTCCTGCCCGACCCTGCTCGCTGCTGGCTCCGCCCCTCTTACTGTCCTCGTGGAACGGTTAGATGTAGTCGGACTTCCGTATAATTCAATTTTCTGTCCTTTGGCTGTGTCTTTGTTTCTCTAAACCTTTGTTGTATTCAAACTTGGTTGTGGGAGAAGGTTTCCGCCTATGCCTCCATCTTGGCGGAAGTCCACATATATGTATTTTTTTCTAATATTCCTGGAGAGCCTGAGTTCTGGACCCCATTACAAATCTTCATTTGAACCCCTGCCACCCTTGGCTGCATTCTGTTATAAAGCCATTACTTAAGACATTTCTTCACTGGGCTGAAAATTTACATCTATTTCCCAAATGAAAGTGCACACTACCTAGTTCACAAAAGCTTGTCCAATAAAGACAATAGCAAAGCAGAGCCCAGATGAGATAATGCAGAAACAGAAAAATGTCTTCAAGTTAAATAGCATGAACACTCCAACCAGGATGGCCTTCAATGTCCCC
>NW_028078998.1:0-640 GCF_014824575.4 Sturnira hondurensis
TTCCATCCACATGATGGAAACTATTCTATGGATAACAAGTCTAGACAGAGAATGTGGGGTGTGTGTGTGTGTGAGAGAGAGAGAGAGAGAGAAAAGAGCTGATTTGAGCACACTGGAGAAATAACCCACTCAATTGCCTTCAGTCTGGTCATCTACAGCTAAGACATTCAGCCCTTCAATGTCAACATGGCTGCCAGGTTTGTAGCCTCTAAATTAAGGGGGAAGAATATGAAAAAGCTGAGTCACCAAAAGACAGTTGCTTCAGAGACTAGCTCTGAATATTGTTTAGTCACTGATGTTACTTCCAAAGTCACTGATGTTCCCTCCAAAGATCTTCTAAGATAGATAATAGGAATAAATCTATCTTAACATCCCACTGGTAGTTCACTATATAAAATTTCTTTATTTTAAAACAAAATAAATAATGTATTGCATAAATCAATTCAGGATTCACTCTACAAAATGCTGTGTTTTCAAATATAAATAAAACTTGATCTGACGAATCCCAGATGTAAGTTTAGACAGATACCTCATTTCATTTGTACTCTCTGAATGTGAAACAGAAGATGGGGCAGGGCCTCTAGAAGCGTGTTGACCTCTTCACCTCACACAAAGATGAAGAGCTATTTAGGGGACAATC
>NW_028078999.1:0-730 GCF_014824575.4 Sturnira hondurensis
GCGTGATGGCCACGGGGGGAGGGGGCACCTTTGTGAGGTGTGCACATGTCCAGCCACTGGGCTGTGCACCTGAACCTACCTAACGGTGTTTGTCAGCTATGACTGAAAAAGATCAAAGTGCCCACCCACAGAGCTCCTGGGAGGACCCCCACAGATGACACCCTTGACCTGTGTCTGGCCCCCAGTAACTGCTCAGTGGAAAAGAAGCTTCAGTCATCGCTGGCGTTTGCATGAACTCATCCATGACCTAGGAGATGAAACTAGACCCAAGGTCTCTGCCCTGAGACCGCTTTGCAGAAACAGAGGAGAGAGGGCATTGCCGCTAGCGCCCCCTGCACCCCGCACTTGGTCCTGCTGTCCTGTGCACTGAGAATGTTCCAGTCTGTGAGAGGCTTTCTGCGAAGTTCCAGGATTCTGGCCAATCAGGAGCCGAGGCTGGCTGGCGGGGCGCAGGGACAGCTGTGCTGTGTGGCGCGCGTGTGTCCTTCTGGTGCGGCGAGTCCTGGTCCTCAGCGAGGGAGCAGAGGTCAGGACAGGTGAGCAGGGGGCTGTCAGGTGGACTCCCTAACTTGGCGGTACGGACTGGACATTCATGTCTGCCAAGTTCAAGGCTGAGACCACCAGGGTGATGGAGGAAGAAGGCGGGGCCTTTGGCAGGGGCCGAGGGTGTGCGGATGAAGCCTGAGTGGAGCTAGTGGCCTTATAACACAGACCTTAGACACCCCCCATG
>NW_028079001.1:0-533 GCF_014824575.4 Sturnira hondurensis
ACTCCAGTCTCTTTGCCTCATGAGCCCAAACTCTTTACTCCTGTACCACTTTGCCTTATAACTGCCATTTCTCAGATGAGAACACTGAGGCCATAGAGAAGGGATTATCCCCCGTCATTATGGAAGCAGTGGCAGTGCCATGCAAGAACCCAGCCTCCTTCACCTTTTCCCCCTTCTCCAGGTCCCTACCTGAGGGTTGCTCACCTGCAGTGCCTGCTAAGAACTTGCCCAGCACCAGCTGGTAGTGGTCCACCTCCCCAAGGAGGCGGAAGGACTCGTAGTGGGCAAAGGTGCGGTTGCCATTAAAGTCCTCCAGGTCCACGAAAAGCTCCCAGGTACCTGGTGGGGATGGAGGGAAGGGCAGGGAGGGGGATGCTCAGACCCCGGGATGTCAGAATACCCCTCAGGCTCCCTGGACCTTGCTGGGAACGTACCCTGGAGAGTCAGCTGGTACAAGTTCTCATTACCCAGCCAGAATTCGGACTCTTGACTCCCAAAGCCCGCTTTGTAGGAGGACCAAGAGCGGAAGAAAT
>NW_028079002.1:0-844 GCF_014824575.4 Sturnira hondurensis
GAAATTTTTGTTAATGAAATGATGACTCCAAATAATTAAATATCCCTATTTTGTGTCCTGGTAACATGTTGGGGGAGGTATGTTTTTCTTAACATGGAGCCCTTAAACATTCATCCTGTGTGTGGGAGGTCAATGTATTCCCCCCTACTCACTTCAACTTAATTTCCTATAGTTTCACATCCCTTTTATTTCTAATTATGATCCTATTCACACTATCAATACGACAGATGCATATGGTGAGTGACAGATGCACAGCAAGATGGAAAAGACTGGAGAGGTTAAAAAAATAAGTTATAGGATTCAGACTTCCGCCAAGATGGAGGCATAGGTGGAAACACTGTGCCTTCTCCCACAACCAAGTTTGAATACAACAAAGGTTTGGAGAACAAAGACACAGCCAAAGGACAGAAAATTGAATTATATGGAAGTCCAACTACATCTAACCCTTCAACGGGGACGGTAAGAGAGGTGGAGCCAGCAGCGAGCAGGGTCAGGCAGGACAGATCCCCCGACCTAGGCATGCAAGTGGCCCGGACCCAGTCAGGGTGTGGGGTAGACTGACCGCGGCTGCACATTCGCACACAGTGAGACAGACCACGCAGACCCCAGGGGGCGAGGGCTGCTGGCAGTGGCACACTCGCCTGCAGTGGGACGAAACGCGTGGGCCCGGTGACGGTGGCAGCTGCGGCACAGGTGGGGGCCGTGGTGGCAGGCGGCAGATGGAACGCCATTGTTCCTCTTTGACCCCGCCCCCACATACAGTGTCACAACCCAGCAACTTAGTTGCCTTGCGCTAGTGAACACCTTAGGGCTCCAATCCTGCTACAGAACAGGCACGAACAGC
>NW_028079003.1:0-653 GCF_014824575.4 Sturnira hondurensis
GGGTCAAGCCTGAAATTAGGAAAGAAATCAGAAAGCATCAGGAAACATATGAAAATGAACTCACAGCAACCGAAAACGTATGGGACACAGTGAAGGCAGTCTTCAGAGGGAAGTTCATAGCAATACAGGCTTACCTAAAGAAGATAGAAACATTTCAAACAAACAACCTAACCCGACGCCTGCAAGAACTCAAGGAACAACCACAGAGACAGCCCGGAGCAAGTAGAAGGAAGGAAATAACCCGTATCAGAGCAAAACTAAATGACATAGAGACTAAGAGCACAATTCTAAGGATCAATGAATCTAGGAGTTGGTATTTAGAAAAGATAAACAAAATAGATAAACCTTTAACTAGGCTCATCAAGAATAGAAAAGACAGGACCCAAATAAATGCAATGAGAAATGAAAGAGGAGAGATTACAACTGATACCACAGAAATGGAAAGGATTATAAGAAATTACTATGCAGAACTGTATTCTAAGAAATTTGAAAACCTAGGAGAAATGGACAAATTTCAAGAAAAATATAATCTTCCAAAACTCAATGAAAAAGAAGCTGAAAACCTGAACAGGCCAATAACAACAAATGAAATTGAAGAAGACATTAAAAAACGTCCCATCACACAAAAGCCCTGGACCAGATGGTTACACAGT
>NW_028079004.1:0-743 GCF_014824575.4 Sturnira hondurensis
TGTATACTCTCACCCGTTCTCAAGTGCTGCCTCCCTCTTCCCATTCCCTTAGTCAGTTTTTATGTTAGAACAAAATCTCGTCTTAGCAGCCATGCATTCTCCAAAGATATGAGAAGGACAAGGATGTCATGGCCTCTTTGTCCTTTTTCTTTCTTTCTTTTCATAGAGTCAGTGAAGTCATGCCATTCCCAGGTTAATTACAGTTACAAACAAAAACAAACAAAACCCTCGCAACTATTCCTGTCAGGATTTTGCTTCTCCTGGTGCTTAAGGCATGTGGATGGTATGGCAAGACAGACCGGGCTTTTAAAATTCCATTATACCCTGGCTGGTGTAGCTCAGTGGATTGAGCTCGGACCTGCAAACCAGACGATCGCGGTTCGATTCCCAGTCAGGGCACATGCCTGGGTTGCAGGCCAGTTCCCTGCAGGCCAACTCCCAGCAGGGGACGAACAAAAGGCAACCACACATTGATATTTCTCTCCCTCTCTCCTTCCCTTCCCCTCTAAAGATAAATAAATAAAATATAAAAAAAAATATCTTTAAAAAAAAAATTCCATTATAGTTGACACCCCCTCGATGACCGATACACTGTCAGAGCTCCAGCTGCAAGCTGAAACTAACGTGTTGTATAAGTCATCAGATAAGTCAACTTTCTACCTAGCACATGGCTTTTCACATCATCTCAGGGCCACTCTTATGGGACATTTAGAAGAAATTCTGAGTAAAAGAAGAAAAGACAG
>NW_028079005.1:0-1002 GCF_014824575.4 Sturnira hondurensis
AAGTAGGCTCATCAAGAAAAGAGGAGAGAGGACCCAAATAAACACAATCAGAAATGAAAGAGGAGAGATTACAACTGATACCATAGAAATAGAAGGGATTGTAAGAAATTACTATGCAGAGCTGTATGCCAAGAAATTTGAAAACCTAGGTGAAATGGACAATTTTCTAGAAGGAATGGACAAATTTTTGTCCGTTTCTAAAATGGACAAAATACAGTCTTCCAAAACTCAATGAAAAAGAAGCAGAAAACCTGAACAGGCCAATAGCAGCAGATGAAATTGAAGCAGTAATAAAAAAACTTTCATCACACAAAAGCCCTGGACCAGATGGTTTCACAGGAGAATTCTACAAAGCTTTTAAGGAAGAGCTAACTCCTATTCTTCACAGACTGTTCCAAAATATCCAAAAGGAGGGAAAACTCCCAAACTCTTTTTATGAAGCCAGCATCATCTTAATTTTAAAGCCAGGTTGAGACAGAACAAAGAAAGAAAACTTCAAGCCAATATCACTGATGAACAGAGACACTAAAATCCTCAATAAAATATTGGCAAATCTCATCCAACAATACATCAAAATGATCATACACCATGACCAAGTGGGATTCATCCCAGGGATGCAAGGATGGTTCAATATTCGTAAATCAGTAAATGTAATACATCACATAAACAGAAGCAAAGACAAAAACCACATGATCATATCAATAGACATGGAAAAAGCTTTTGATAAGGTACAACACCCATTTATGATAAAGGTACTCAGCAAAATGGGAATAGAGGGAGCATTCCTCAATATAATAAAGGCCATATATGAGAGACCTACAGCCAACATCGTACTCAATGGGCAAAAACTAAAAGCTTTTCCACTAAGATGAGGAACAAGACAAAGACATCCACTTTCACTACTTCTATTCAATATAGTATTGGAAGTTCTAGCCATACTGATCAGACAAAAAAAAGGAAATAAAAGGCATCCAAATTGGAAAGGAGGAAACAAAACTGTCA
>NW_028079006.1:0-769 GCF_014824575.4 Sturnira hondurensis
ATTGAAGGGGGGGAATAGAACAACTGTAATGGTATAATCAATAAAATATATTTAAAAAAATAAATAAATAAAAATAAAAATAAAAATAAAAGAATTAGAAAAAAAGAAATAAATAAATAAAATTGTCCTATTATTTTCCATAAAAATTAAAAAACAAATGTTAGTTAAAACAAAATTACAATAATAACAGTAAAAAATGCTTATTTGTTTTTACCATAATATGGTGAGCACTGTTCTAAACATTTTGCATGTACTTAACTTGTTTAATTTTTTATTTTTATTTTTTATTTTATTTTTATTTTTTAGATTTTATTTATTTATCTTTAAAGGGAAAGGAGAGAGGCAGAGAAACATCAATGTACGGTTGCCTTTCATGTGTCCCCTGCTGCGATCCGGCCTTCAAGGAACCTGACTGCAACCCAGACATGTGCCCTGACTGGGAATCGAACCTCGAGCCTCTGGTTTGAAGGCCTGTGCTCAATCCACTAATTTTTTAAAAATATATTTTATTGACTATGCCATTACAGTTGTCCCATTTCCCCCCTTCATTCCCCTCCACCCTACACACCGCTTCCCCACACATTTCCCCCCTTTAGTTCATGTCCATGTGTCATAAGTTCTTTAGCTTTTACATTTCCCATACTACTCTTGCCTTCCCCACTATCTATTTTCTACCTACCGTCTATGCTACTTATTCTCTGTACCTTCTCCCCCCTTCTTCTCCTCCCACTCCCCTGTTGCTAACCCTCTATGTGATCTCCATTTCTAT
>NW_028079007.1:0-1327 GCF_014824575.4 Sturnira hondurensis
ACAACATGGATGGACGGTGAGAATGTCATGCTAAGTGAAATAAGTTGGCCAGGAAAAGCTCAGAACCACATGTCAGTCACGTGTGGGACATCAACCTGAAACCCAGGGACACAGACAGCAGTGTGGTGGTTCCCAGGGGGAAGGGGGTTCGGGGAGGAGGGGTCTCGTACCTGGTGAGCCAGGATGGTTTGACTTTGGGTGGAGGGCACACAGTGAAATGTGCAGATTTTGTATCATAGAAATGGGCACCTAAAACCTACAGGAACCTCTTAACCAGTGCACCCCAATACATTTAGTAAAAAGACATACGCCTACCACTTAATATAAATACCCCAATAACTTTATTTTTAAATATTCAGAAAAAGTGCAAAATCTACAAAAATAACCGAAAAGATAGGGACTGAGCCCAGGCCTGAGGCCAGGCTGATGAGGCCACAGGAAGCCCTCACTGAGCAAAGTCCTGGAGCCACCACAAGGTGGCACTCAAGGCCCTGAGATCCCAGGTCCTGCTGGGACAGGGTTCTCCTGAAGTTTCCAGGACAAAGGAGTAACAAAGATGACCCAGTCGAGGAGTGACCAGGATGGGGAGGCCTCACCCCAACTCTGTGAGGATGGAACAGTCCCCAGGCGAGAGGACACAGGTCCCCGTGGGGAGGGTGGCCTGGGCACCAGCTCCTCACTGTCCTGATAAGAACACAGAAATGTTCTGATGCCAGTTGTCAGAAACAGTAGTCAGGGATCCTTCAAGTCCCAAGGGGAGGCTGCAGTGACTGTTTTAGCACCAGGTCCTGGAGATAGCAGCTCTGTCACCCTGGAAAGAAAATTATTGTGAACAAACTCCGGTCAGTCTCAGAAGTGTCACATTCCCCCACATCCCACTGCAGGCTCAGACTGTCCCCCTCTGAGAATCCCCAAAACACAGCTGTGTCCCTTGGTCCCAATGCCCCCCACTTCCTGCCCTCAGAGTCTTACCCTTAGGAGCTGTGAGAGACACATCAGAGCCCTGGGAACTGTCACTGTCTGGGGAAGACACACAGCAGAGTTACCGGGTGGGGGAGCCCCCCTCACAGACTCCAGCCCACACTCTCCCAAGGGTCCCAGATGTCACCTCCCCAACACCCAGACTTACAGGCAGCCTGAGTGTAGTTCTCCCTGCCTCTGCCTGTGGGAAGAAAACGTTCTGTGAGAAGTCAGGGGGAAGGCTGGGATCTGTGACCCTAAAGGAGCCCCACACTCCTGAAGCACAGGGAAGGTTCCAGAACTGTGACTGATCATCCAGGGTAGGATCAGGAAATATGGGGAAGTACTAGTGTGGGGATTGGACCAA
>NW_028079008.1:0-1371 GCF_014824575.4 Sturnira hondurensis
ATATAATTTCAGTCCTTTGATATATTTTTTTGAAACTTGCTCCACAGTAGAATATGGTCAATGTAAAAACAACAACCACCACCCCTCCCCCACAAGACCCCTCAAACTCGGTTCTGTGCTGCCATCTCTTGTTTATTTTGGGAATAACACCTTAGTGCTGGTCAACAAGAAAACTGGTTGATTCTGGTGGAATGCCAATGGCTGTTGATGGCAATGGTATTTAGAAGTGTATTTCACAACGTCCAAGGTATGGACTGTCCAGTTACCTTGTGACTGGTTTCTGGATGAGGGCAAAGGATGCAATAAATGTGTTGTATGTGCCATTTGTTGGAACTTGCTGTACAGTGTAATAGAGTCAGGTTTTTAGAAGTTCCAAGTGTGTTTGACAATAATTTATAATTTGCTTTGTTTGTTGTGGCTTCCTTAAACAATGAAGAAAATAAAATTAAAAAAAAATAAATTTTAACCCAGGAGGTTAAAAAAATAAAATTGCTATCATTTTATACCTAAAAATCGAAGGAGCCCTTTTGCCAATCTTCTAATACATGGCCCAAGTATGCATCACTGCTGCCATCTCGTGGGAATTTTTGGGAATAACATCTTAGTACAGGTCAGCAGGAAAAGTGGTTGATGATTATAGCCGAGTATCAGTGACTGTTGATTTTTTTTTAAAGACTGTTTTGAGGTACAAGTCTCAGGTCCCAATGTCAGTGATAAGTTCTTGGGATCACTTTTTATGAGCACACCATCTAGTCCAGACACTGGATTTGGGAGTGCACCATTGGTTCTTTTCTTTGATTGTATCTTTAAATCACTCTTTGTGTATACGAAAGAGTAATTTATTTCTGCTTGTTGTTTACTACACAATTTACTAAGTGGTATTATTTGTATAACTTTAAGCTGATATTCATGAGTTGTCAAGGTAAATAAGATATCACGCAACAATAAAATTATGTTAGTTTAGCTGTATAGAGCATAAAAATAATTAAAGCTTAGAATAAAACATGAAGACAAGAAGAGTTAAAAATGTGTTAGTTATAAGTTTATTAATAATTAAATAAAATAGTAACATGCTTCTTAGCATTATAAATGAGTTCAGGACCTGGAGCAACGGTGTTTTAGAAATCAGAAGTATTTTGTAAGTAAAATTTTAGACCTTATAGGTTATTTGAGGAACTCACAATGTGGCTAAGGTCCACATTTTCAAAGTGGAGAATGTTAGATGGTGAATTCTGGGATGTAAAAGAGTAAGATGATAGATTCCAAGTAATTTTAAGAGACAATTATTGAAGAGTGAGGTATGGGCAATGCAAAGAGATAGTGACCCTCCGTGCTGCGGTTTATCACAGTGTGGTGCAGTCTCTTAAGGTG
>NW_028079009.1:0-652 GCF_014824575.4 Sturnira hondurensis
AGTGTATTAATAGTCTACCAATGAATTTCAAGTAGCAGTTTTTAAAATTGAAAAAGTAATTAAGCAGAGTTCTCTTAATGTTCTTTTTTGACTTTCTCTTCTAAAATTTATAATTCGGCGATGCAGAAGTTAGAAAGTAAATTCAACATTATGTACACCAGAGGGGGAGGAGGATGCTGAACAGAGGGTACACGACCTTCTGGTGCATTAGGACAAAGTTCAAAGTCAGGTCTACAGAGGGCAGGATACAGACGGTGTGGCCAAACATTGGCAGTTCCTCAAGATAGGTAAAGGGTGTACAGGGTACTTCTTGTACTGTTCTTTCAACTCTTCTGTAGGTTTGAAATTTCTCAAAATAAAACTGGGGGGAAACATTCAGACAAAGCATGGTCACACACGTTAAGATGAGCCTACGCAACAGGGCCTGGAACAGGCTGAGGAAAGCGAGGCCTCTAAGGTGTAAAAATCTAAGGAGACCTCTGGGGGACCCCGGGCTTGAGCGCCTCCATAAATTTTGCACCTTGAGCATCTCATCGGCCTCACCCTAGTGTCAGACCTAATATTCAACACTAGCAAAACCACCTGCTTTCTCCAGCTGACGGTAATAATAAAGAACAGAAGACGCTCCACGTCCGTTTCATCCACGCATTTA
>NW_028079010.1:0-563 GCF_014824575.4 Sturnira hondurensis
ATCACTTTGTAACGTGCCTGTTATGAAATCTGATTTTGAAGTATCAGCTATCCTAAAGCGTGGCATGTACCATGAAGAATGCTGTCTTCAGTTGTGGTAGAAGAGCAATGCAGAGGGTAAAGAGAACACTTGTAGTTGATAAAATACATCATGGTGTACCAGACATAAATATCTACAGGGGGCAAGTGAAGAAGAAATACCAATAGTCTATACTTTGATCCCCCCCCCAAACAGCCAGAAGTTGCTCCCCAGTAATTTGTGTATATATTTTTTAAAGATTTTATTTATTTATCTTTAGAGGGGAAGGGAAGGAGAGAGGGAGAGAAATATCAATGTATAGTTGCCTCTTGTGAGTCCTCTGCTAGGAACTGGCCTGCAACCCAGGCATGTGCCCTGACTGGGAATCAAACCACCATCTTTTGGTTCCCAGGCCCGTGCTCAATCCACTGAGCTACACCAGCCAGGGTGTGTATACATTTAATATTTGCTGTCTTCTATCCAAAATTTTTTCCACAATCAACGAAATTACTATAATCTATTATAAATTAATGAATAGTTTTAAA
>NW_028079011.1:0-792 GCF_014824575.4 Sturnira hondurensis
AAGGTTTGGAGAAACAAAGACACAGCCAAAGGACAGAAAATTGAATTATACCGAAGTCCGACTACATCTAACCATTCAACGGGACCGTAAGAGGGGCGGAGCCAGCAGCGAGCAGGGTCGGGCAGGACAGGGCCCCCGACCCAGGCGCGCAGGCAGACGAGAACAAGTTGGGGTGCGGGGCAGATCACGGGCGCATATTCACGCACAGTGAGACAGACCACGCAGGCCCCAGGGGGCAAGGGCTGACGGCGGTGGCACACTCGAGAGCAGTGGGACGAAACGCGTGGGCCAGGTGAGGGCAGCAACTGCGGCACCGGTGAGGGCCGTGGCGGCAGGTGGCGGACAGGACGCCATAGTCCCTTTTTGACCCCGGCCCCACATACAACGTCACAACCCAGCGACTTAGTTGCCCTGCAATACCTGTGAAAGCCATTGTCCCTCTTTGACCCCGCCCCCACATACAACGTCACAACCCAGCGACTTAGTTGCCCTTCAGCACCAGTGAGGGCCGGGGAGGCAGGCGGCAGACAGGACACCGGAGTCCCTCTTTGACCCCGCCCCCGCATACAGCGTCACAACCCAGCGACTTAGTTGCCCTGTTCTACTGAACACTTTAGAGCTCTGATCCTGCTATGGAACAGGCACGAACAACCCGAAAGATGGCGCGAGAAGAACTCAAAGTCCAAGAGCCAATAACTCTAAGTGACCAAGAAATCGCCAGCCTCTCAGAAGCACAGTTTAGGACACTATTTATCAGGATGCTCACAGAACTGGTAGATTATAGTCACAAAT
>NW_028079012.1:0-1662 GCF_014824575.4 Sturnira hondurensis
GGGTACTTGACATATTGGGAGAACTACTTCGTAAAGTACATGGTTGTCTAACTAGTATGCTCTACATCTGCTACAAAATAATATTGTACACAAACTACAATCGAAACAAAATGAAAACAACTGAAGAGTAGAGATTGGAGGTTGGGGAATAGAGTTTTGATGAAAGTAAAGAACATTTTATTTTATTTATTTTCTTAATTTTTATTTTTTAAAAATTTTTTTCTGGTAAACGTTTATTTTTTATTTTACTCATTTTTACTCTTAATTTTTAATTTTATTTATTTTAATTGTTCAGGTACAGTTTTGTGTCTTTTACTCCCATCCCAGCTCACTGCCCCCCCCCCCGTGCTCCCCACCTCCCTCCCATTTCCTCCCCCCCTTAGTTTTTGTCCATATGTCCTTTATGCTTGTTTCTGCAAATCCTTCTTCCCGTTTCCCCCTGAAATTTCCTCCCCTCTCCCCTCTGGTCCCTGTCAGCCTGTTCATTTCAGTGTCTTTGGTTATATTTTGCTTGCTTGTTTGTTTTGTTGTTTAGGTTCCTGTTAAAGGTGAGATCATATGGTATTCATCTTTTACCGCCTGGCTTATTTCACTCAGCACAATGCTTTTCAGTTCCATCCATGCTGTTGCAAAGGGTAGGAGCTCCTTCTTTCTTTCTGCTGCATAAAATTCCATTGTGTAAATGTACCCCAGATTTTTTACCCATTCATTTATTGCTGGGCACCTAGGTTGCTTCCAGCACATGGCTATTGTAAATTTTGCTGCTATGAACATTGGGGTGCATAAATTCTTTTGTATTGGTGTTTCAGGGCTCTTAGGATATAATTAACATAATTAAAATGTCCATACTACCCAAAGTAATTTACAGATTCAATGCAACACCTATTAAAATACCAATGGCATAATTTACAAACAGAACAAACACTTCAAAAATTTATATGGAACTATAAACAACCTGAATAGTAGCTGCAATTTTGAGAAAGAAGAGGAAAGTAGGACTTCCGCCAAGATGGAGGCATAGGTGGAAACACTGTGCCTTCTCCCACAACCAAGTTTGAATACAACAAAGGTTTGGAGAACAAAGACACAGCAAAAAGCAGAAAACTGAGTTATATGGAAGTCCGACAACCACTAACTGTTCAACGGGATGGTAAGAGGGGTGGAGCCAGCAACGAGCAGGGTTGGGCAGGACAGATCCCCCGACCTAGGCGCACAGGCAGCCCGGAACCAGTTGTGGTACGGGGCAGACTGACCGCGGTCGCACATTCGCGCACAGTGAGATGGACCACGCAGGCCCCAGGGGGCGAGGGCTGACGGGGGTGGCACACTCGTGTGCAGTGGGACAAAACACTTGGCCCCGGTAACAGTGGCAGCTGCAACACCTGTGGGGGCCACGGCGGGAGGAGGCAGCAGATGGGATGGCATTGTTCCTCTTTGACCCCGCACCCACATACAACATCACAACCCAGCGACTGAGTTGCCCTGCTCTGGTGAACACCTTAGGGCTCTGATCCTGCTATGGAACAGGCACGAACAGCCTGAAAGATGGCACAAGAAGAACTCAAAGTCCCAGAGCCAATAACTCTAAGTGACCGAGAAATTGCCAGCCCCTCAGAAGCACAATTCAAAACACTGTTTATCAGGATGCTAACAGAACTGGTT